>NW_024609883.1:27475645-27693811 GCF_016920785.2 Ixodes scapularis | reverse complement strand
GTTGAAACTACATCGTTCTTTTTTTCCCTACAGGGAATTTCGGAGAACCGCCGAGTAGGCTAGCGCACACCAGCTCGGAGCACGTGGAGCGAAAGCTCACGCTGCAGAACCCAAAGATCGTGGGTTCAATCCCCGCTCCTGCCCGTTTCGATCTGCTGGATGAGCATCGTACCGGCGTGCGGTCGTGTACTGCGTGATGACCCCGGGCTAGCAGTCGTACTGCACTGGCTAAATTGCTTACCTACAGGTGGTAACAATGTCGCCATGTTCAGGCAGACTAACCTCCTGCTGTATAAACAACTACCGACAAATTTTACTTTTTGACTATGTTTGACTGCGTTAGTGCAACTCCTCTCGTGCTGCACGAGAAACAACAAAATGTTCCTTCGGGGGTTAAGTTTTCGGTGAAGTAGGAAGCAAAAAAGAAGAAAAGAGAATATTTCCCTCAAGTTGGGCTCGTAGTAGAGGAGGGGGAAGAAGAAAATCAGTTGTTAGTCCCACAATGTGTATGGTCTTTTCTTTATGTGTATGTTTATTCTAGTTCAGCTTTCCTGACCTGAAGTAGTTGCTTTAAAATAAAGCATATCTCGTTCTCTCTCTCTACCTGAAGTATGAACGAACTAGCTCAACTTAAGCCTGTTACCGTTGCTTGCTTGGATTTTCGCTCAGCCAAATCGCTTATATGGGGTGCACTCAAATGAAAACACAATCGTGTTAATTCGTGTAAGAGTATATAGAATATTTATCGATCACGCCGCTGAACTTGCATCGCTCGAAGAACTTCCTTTTTGTGAGCGCCTTCTCTGCTTGAGTTTGTTGGAAACATAGCCACTTCGATCCGAGGCAATTGATGATAGCGTTGGTGACATCACCAAGTACGTGACTCACAGAGTACTGGAGGACACCAATGTTTTCGTCGCTCCCGACGGTTCCCTGGAAGCCTCCAGCGGCGTAAAAGCGTAGAGCTGCGAGGACTTGTTGTTCGACCGTCAGCACACGGGGCCCTTCAAGACAACGCTGGAGCTTTCCGCGAAGTTGTCACACAACCAGCGTGTCACCCCTTTGGTCAGTTGGTATTCCCCCACAAACCTCGCATCGCTCGTCTCGAAAGCATCCCGGTGATCTCTAAAAACTCGATCCGCTGGCGAACCCAACAAGATTTGAAAGTAAACATCTTCGACAGAAATCTGTCTGGTTTGGGGAACAATTCGAAAAAAAAAAAAAGAAAACTCAAACCAAAAGTTTAGAAACAACAGTTCCCAACGTTTCGGGGTCGACTTGACTCCTTCTTCAGGGGTGACTAAAAATGGAATTGGACAGCGCGAGCTTCGACCTCTCCTTCTTCTTCTACCGAGGTGATGTTTTCTGAACGTGACGCAGGCCATGGACGTAAATAGATGGTAAGGCCCCGAGGGACCTGTTAATGTTCCCCGGTGTATTCTGGATGTGCCACGACTCCAAGAACAGGCGTCTTCGAATATGTGGCTCCGTGTCTATCAAGTGTGCTTTTCCGAAGTCGATCCGATGATCAAACACCACACAATGTTCCGCGACGGCGCTACGCTCGCGATCGAAATTGCGCAAATCGTTCTGGTGCTGGCGCATGCGTTCGGGAAAAGATTAGTTTCACCGATGTAGGCGGCAGGGCACTCCGCACACGGTATCTTGTAGACCACGCCCTGTGCTTTCTCTTTTGGGAGGCGATCTTTCGGCCTTGGCATGAGCCGTCCTAATGTTGACACTGGCTTGTGCGCCACTTGCATCCCTTCTTTTCGGAGCACGCGCGCCAGTGTCTCGCTCGTCCCTTTTACATAGGGGACGCTGATGCGCGCGATGGGGCGGGGCTGTGTGTCACCCGACGATCCATGGTTATTGCGCGTGCAGCACTGTCGACGGGCGACGCGTTGGACAAAACTCTTTGAATAGCCGTTTTTTTGGAGGTCAGCAAGTATGGTCTGATTCTCCTTTCTTCTGTCTCTTTCCGACGAGCAGATGGTCGTTGCTCTAGACAAGAGAGTAGAGACCACCGACGTCTCGTGACTCGTTGGGTGGTTCGAGTCATAATCAAGGTAGCGTCCCAAACCAGACAGATTTCTGTCGAAGATGTTTACTCTCAAGTCATTATCCATTGACTTTGGACCGGAGACAGCCCAGCTAGCGAAGCGGTTTGTTAACATCACCCGCAGCATCGCTACCTACAAGACGCATATTGACTTCACGAGGGCCTGCCAGGACTTGCACGTGATTCCCAAAAGCCTCCGTCTCAAGCGCCTCGTACACACCCAGGAGGGAAACAAGATCTTGGCACAGGCGGAGCACCGGTTGGTAAGCGCCAGGATTCACGAGTGCCACTCCATCCTAAGGAGAAAAGAACTGGACGCGTCGGCAGCTCGAACATCGCATCCCCGGTGTGCTTCCGTCGTTGCAGTCGTTCGCTTCCAGCATAGCCTCCGCTACTAGAGAAAAACGACAGGCATCTCAAGAAGAGAAGCTTTCTAAGCTAAGGAAAAAAGACCCGGAAAGGGGAGGCGCTGACACCGCCAGTTTTGTCACGAACCTGTCTTCAAGACAACTCTCCCCCTGCGAGATTAAAGTCTTGGCAAAAGGCCACGGATTCAACATGACCACGACCCGGCCCCCTCTACCAAAAATGATTGCCGCTGTGGAAGACGGCATTGCGCGTCTAGACCCTAGCGCCCGAGAAGGTGTACGACTTAAAGCGATAGGCATCCTTTCAAAACCTCCGCCGAGGCAACGCCACAATCTATCTCGCGATGAAACTGCTGCGCTTCGGAAGCTCCGCGAAGATACAGAGATTGTGCTACTGCCGGCAGATAAAGGGAAATCTACCGTCGTCCTGGACCGGGAGGAGTACGAACAGAAGGCACGGGATCTTCTGGAAAGTCCGGCCTATGAAAAGCTTAAGAAAGATCCAACGTCCCAAATTCAGCGGAACATGAACAAGATGTTGTCTGACATTTTCAAGCAATATCCAGAGTCGAAAGCCTTTTACTTGCATCTCATCTGCAGGAATGGCTCTGCGCCAAGCTTCTACGGACTACCCAAGACCAACAAACCTAACGTCCCCTTGAGACCTATCGTGGACTTTACGACCTCACCGCTCCGAGTGCTGTCAAATTACCTACACCGGACTATAGCTCCCTTTGTTGGAAATACGCCGACACATGTGCTGAACACCGGCCACTTCGTGGAACGTGCCTCGCAAGTGAGACTCAGCGATGATGACACGATTATGTCTTTCGACGTTGTGTCGCTCTTTACCAGCGTGCCAGTTCCCTTAGCAGTTGCTGCAGCCAGAGAGGTTCTCGAGAAAGACGAAACATTGGGCTCAACAACCAGCCTCAGTGTTGATGAGCTATGCCGCCTTCTCGAGTTCTGCCTTGGCAGTACGTACTTCAGCTTCAAGGGTGAGCTTTTCAAACAAGTCAGCGGAACGGCAATGGGCGCCTCTATTTCGGTCACGACGGCAAACCTCACAATGGAAGTGGTTGAACAGAAA
Organism: Ixodes scapularis; assembly: GCF_016920785.2. NCBI lineage: Eukaryota > Metazoa > Arthropoda > Arachnida > Ixodida > Ixodidae > Ixodes > Ixodes scapularis. Next base: position 27,690,291 of record NW_024609883.1, on the reverse strand, counting down.
GCGCTTAGCACTTTCACCAACAGGCCAAAAGAGTTCATGCGCTATGTAGATGATTGCTTTTGCATCGTGAAGAAATCAGAGGTGAACCACTTCCTCGCACACCTGAATTCCATAGAACCGGCCATCCAGTTCACTGTAGAATACGAGAGAGATGGAGTCTTGCCGTTCCTCGATGCTCTGGTGAAAAGGCAAGGAGACAAGCTGGGGTTCACGGGCTACAGGAAGCCAACACACACCGGACGCTGCCTTGATTGTGACTCGAACCACCCAACGAGTCACAAGACGTCGGTGGTCTCTACTCTCTTGTCTAGAGCAACGACCATCTGCTCGTCGGAAAGAAACAGAAGAAAGGAGAATCGTACTTGCTGACCTCCAAAAAAACGGCTATTCAAGGAGTTTTGTCCAACGCGTCGCCCGTCGACAGTGCTGCACGCGCAATAACCATGGATCGTCGGGTGACACACAGCCCCGCCCCATCGCGCGCATCAGCGTCCCCTATGTAAAAGGGACGAGCGAGACACTGGCGCGCGTGCTCCGAAAAGAAGGGATCCAAGTGGCGCACAAGCCAGTGTCAACATTAGGACGGCTCATGCCAAGGCCGAAAGATCGCCTTCCAAAAGAGAAAGCACTGGGCGTGGTCTACAAGATACCGTGTGCGGAGTGCCCCGCCGCCTACATCGGTGAAACTTTCCCGAACGCATGCGCCGGCACCAGAACGATGTGCGCAATTTCGATCGCGAGCGTAGCGCCGTCGCGGAACATTGTGAGGTGTTTGATCATCGGATCGACTTCGGAAAAGCACACGTGATAGACACGGAGCCACATATTCGAAGACGCCTGTTCTTGGAGTCGTGGCACATCCAGAATACACCGGGGAACATTAACAGGTCCCTCGGGGCCTTACCATCTATTTACGTCCATGGCCTGCGTCACGTTCAGAAAACACCACCTCGGTAGAAGATGAAGGAGAGGTCGAAGCTCGCGCTGTCCAATTCCATTTTTAGTCACCCCTGAAGAAGGAGTCAAGTCGACCCCGAAACGTTGGGAACTGTTGTTTCTAAACTTTGGTTTGAGTTTTCTCTTTTTTTTCGAACAGTAGAGATGCATATGTTAGGGTAGCCATCTTTTACGATGCAGATTGATCTATGGCTTCGCCTCGACCACTCAGTTAACTGCATCGTCAAAGTGCATCGTGACGACATTTTGACGTCACCGCCAACTGCATCATTTTACGAGCATAGCTCGGACTGCACAGGGAAAAACTACATTTCAACGTCATGTCGCGTGACCCGAGAGAAAAGCCAATCAGTGCTCGATGCAGTTTTCTACATCATGTAGTTGGCCTTCCAGCATAGACAGACTGAACTGTTTGAGGTGCAGGCGAATCTGTCGAGATTCACAGACTAAAACAATGAGGATTTATTCCGTACGACGCCCCCGACCACCAAGCTGATTCGCACGAAGGCATCACCGAGTCGTCACCCCTTCTCCTGTCTGTCTATGCTAGATCGCAAACTGTCTGTCTATGCTGGAACGCAAACTGAATGATGTAGATAACTGCATCGGGCGCTGATTGTCTCTTCTCTCGGGTCACGTGACATGACGTTGAAATGTAGTTTTTCCCTATGCAGTTCGAGCTATGCTCGTAAAATGATGCAGTTGGCGGTGACGTCAAAATGTCGTCACGATGCACTTTGACGATGCAGTTAACTGAGTGGTCGATGCGAAGCCGAAGATCAATCTGCATCGTAAAAAATGGCGACCCTATAACATATGCGTCTCTACTGTTGGGTTCGCCAGCGGATCGAGTTTTTAGAGATCACCGGGATGCTTTCGAGACGAGCGATGTGAGGTTTGTGGGCGAATACCGGCTGACCGAAGGGGTGGCTCGCTGGCTGTGTGAACAGCTTCGCGGAAAGCTCCAGCGTTGTCTTGAAGGGCCCCGTGTGCTGACGGTCGAACAAGTCCTCACAGCTCTACGCTTTTACGCCGCTGGCGTAAAAGCGTAGAGCTGTTCACACAGCCAACAACAATTTATTGTTCTTCGGCTTTTCTGATGACTCCAACGAAACGTGGAGAGCGTCTGAACAAAATATCGTGAACTTTTGCGCGGAGAACCTCGGGTGGCCATCGCAGCCGATAATATTGAACGAGCTCACCGCCTAGGAAAGTTTGCTACTGGAAAAAAATGACCCATAATTGTCAAGTTACTCTTTTTAAAGATAAAGAGCAAATACTATCTTTTGGGTTTAAAATAAAAAAAACACCCCCTTTGCGGTAAGAGCATACTTTTCCCTCGCTGTACGAATAGCAAGAGCTAGGCTACTCGCATTTGCAAAAGAAAAAAATGTTCCTTTTAAGCTACGTTTCGATAGGCTTAAACTCGACAACAGAACGTACGAGTACAATCATGACACTAACTGCATCACGGAAGTAAGATAGCAACACGGGAGATTGGGCATGCAGTCACGCCCGCGTCCTTTTTCCGACCTTTGCGAACGCGTGCAAAAAATATAAACCACCCCTTTCCTTATTGTTTACCAACATTCATGGCATTCCTTCCAAGCGCGATGAATTGAGTGCATTTCTCGAAGATAGCGACTCGGACATAGTTGTGCTGACAGAAACCTGGCTAAAACCTGATAACCTGAATATCGAAATTTTCCCGGGGAGTAATGACTTTCAATTATATCGTCAAGATCGCCTAAACAAACGAGGCGGTGGTGTCATGATAGCGAAAAAAAATCATGTGCCCTCGTATGTTATTAACCTAAGTAGCAACCTACAGATACTTTGGGTTTGCATATCTTTGTCTACCGGCAAATATGTTGGTGTATGTTACAAGCCCCCAGATTATGATAAAAGTTCCTGTACTGAGTTAAGAAGTGTTCTTTCCGTTATCAAAAACAGGTTTCGAAATTCTATTGTGCTGCTATTCGGTGACTTTAATTTTTCAAATATTGACTGGACGACGCTTTCATCATCATGTCAGGAGGAACAGGCATTCGTTGATATTTCTCTCGACTTTAACTTTGAGCAAGTAATAGTGGCGTAGCTAGGCCGTCTGGCACCCGGAGCCCTTAAGTCTTTTGTCACCCCCCCCCCCCGCTCCCCGAGACCGCAAGGCTAAAAGCCATAACCGCGACGCGAGGTCACACAGCGATGATGAAATAATAAATACAGGGTTAGCCAGCAAACAGTGTTTTTTTTTATTTTTTTATTTATTTATTTAATTATGTACACATAATGAGGAGGACACATGAAGTATTTTTTTTTTATATATTGAGCATTTCTGTTACGAAAGCTGAACATTCATATTCTTCATAAGTTCTTTCGCCGACACTTGGCTTCTGCTAAGTTATTGATTACTGCTGTAAAATTTATGTTTTTGACACGTTCTTTTCCTATGGACAGTGCGACAGGTTTGAGAGCCTTTCATCGCTCATGGTGGAGGGCAGAGACGTTTTGATTAGCTTTAGCTTGGAAAAGTTCCTTTCGCATGAGGCAACTGAAACACAAATGGTGAGGAACAAGCGAAATATAACGGTCAGGTTTGGAAGGGTCTCGAAAAAGCTCCATTTGGCAATAAATTCTAGAAACTGCTTTGCATTCCAAGTTTTTGACTCATTAGGATGCTTCCCAGCGGCTTTCAGGTGCCTTCGCAGTCGGATGATCTCCATAACGATTTCGTCATGACCGGTGAACTCGTCCTAAACTTCAGTGAGGCTTGGTGTCAATGTCCGAAGCGTTTCCTCGGTCTCAAGTACTATAGAAGCAGGCTCAATGACGCAAAAAACCGACGTCACTTTCTCCATAGCCTTTGAGCGGGTGTCCAGCTCTTCGTGAAAACGATCGAGACATTCAAACATTGCCCTTTTGGTTTGCTCTGTTAACGTCAGGCCAGCGTCCGCTGCTCTTTCACCAGGCATCTTCCTGCGATATCTGATTCTTGCTAGTGTCTCTATACCCATTTCCTCGCATTTTGCTGTGGCTTGGGCAATTTCCCTTTCTACCACCTTGACGCGCTGCTCTAGCAGGAATATCTTTAAAGATCTGAGCTTCAGGGTGCAGTGCTAAAGGCTGGGTTTGGCGTAGATTAGGCGGCGTAGGCTCGGCGTGCCCGGGCACAGCTCTTTTTCGAGTGCTCCCGCACTTTCCGCGCTTGTTTTTTCCGCCGGTGCGCGATGACTTTGCGCGAGTCAAGCCAGTTATGCGACTCTGCACCAGACACGTTCGTGATGGAAGAGTGGTGACCTCATCCGTCTACACATTCTTTGCCACTTACAAACCAGTCAAGCCGGTGGGGATTGCCGCCATAAGTGGCACCCCCCCCCCCCTCGTGACTGAGACATCTGGTACCCAAGGCCCACGGCCCCCGCCTCCCCCCCCCTCCCCCCCCCTTACTGCGCCACTGGCAAGTAATTGACCAACCAACACGCTTGAACAACATTCGTGATCTTTTCCTTGTGACTCATCCTAGCGTGATAAACTCAATCAAGTCCATAAATGGTCTAAGTGACTCTTCAGTGGTACGTAATTCCGAATCGACAACTGTACAAGCGTCGGGGCTCGTGATGGCTCCAAGTGCTCTGCCAGCCATCCCCAAGGCGGCCTATCCCACAGTTGGACCTGTGCTCCTTGTCCCTTTCCAGCTGGGCTGCCGTTAGGTTTATGCCGGCTAGGCCTAGCCGGCCCGACCACTTGGAACAGGCTGCTCAGGAACGCCGCCGGTACTCCGCCGGTGACTTCACAAGTCATGCAGGTCGGCATCACCTCGTCTGGTGAATTCTGCTCGCCGGTGACGTAGCGTCCAATCCCGGTCCCCGGCAACCTGGCTGTCCCTGCTGCACGAAGCGAGTGCGGGATAACCAGGCTTCGCTCTGCTGGGACTCCTGCAAAGGCTGGTTTCATCGCGGCTGCGTCCACCTGTCATTAGCCCATTATCGTCGGTTGGGTTCTTCCAGCGACCCGTGGTTCTGCTTGGTCTGTTCGCTACCCCAGTTTCCTGACGACTTCTTTGAAGTTGCTCTGCCTCCACCTGCAATTAACTTTCCCCAAAGTCGCCGCCCCTCCCCATCCCCCCCCCCCCCCCCGTCACCCGCGGCGACGGCGGTGTTCGCCGGCCTCCTCGAAAGGAGAGTGGTGTCAACCGTGCGCCGAGAGCAAAAGGTGTGAAAAAGGCACTCACCCTGTGGTATACCAACTATCGCAGCCTCAAGAACAAGATGCAAGATTTTTATGCCACCGCAAGTTCACTGCCTGACATGCGATTCTCCTGCTTACGGAAACCTGGCTGGACTCCAGCGTGCACGACGGTGAGCTGCTAGGCACATCGCATAGCATTTTTCGGAGGGACAGGGAGTGCAGGGGGGGAGGGGTACTGGTCGCCACTCCGTCCGGCCTGACAGTTGATAGAAGGTACGACCTCGAACACCCAGACCTGGAGGCGATCTTCCTCGAGCTTCACTTGCCTCATGGCACCGTTCTACTCGGGTGTGCATTGTCCGCCTTCGACACGGAACTCTGCCTACCAATTACTTGAGGCTTCGCTCACTCGTGCCCTGGTGAAACCCTATCGGGACATCCAGCTTATCGTGGATTTCAACTCTCACATCGACTGGTGGAACAATGACGAACCGGTTACTGGTGACGCCTTCGACGACCTGCTCCTAGACGTAACGTCATCAGCTGGACTCTTCCAGGTCTGCCGCAGCCCCACCTACCTGCCACGGAACAGCTTCCTGGACTTGGTGTTCACCACGGATCTCACGAAGATCCTCTCCTGCGACGTCTATCCTGGCCTTAGTAGAAGTGATCACATGGCTGTGGAGGTATCGTTTGCCACCTCCCTGCCCCGGAAGGGCCACTTTGCCCGCACCATATGGAGGTTCCTCGAGACGGATCACGCTCACCTTGCCGGCCTGGCCCACTTTGCGCCTTGGGGTATGACAACTATGGGCAGCGACTATCACTCAAACTTCGACCTGTGGTGTGACTTCGCCTGCGACATTCAGCATGATTCTGTCCCCCACTCACTTCGGTCAACCTGGCGGGAGAGGGATCCTTGGATAACACATGACATTATCAAAGCCGCCAGTCGCAAAAGGACGCCTTTCAAAAAGGCGGCACGGTTGCAATGTGCAGAAACGCTAAAGGCAGCAAAAGAAGGCTCCAGCAAGCACTGAAGTCCTCTATTCACACTGCCCACTCCAATTACGCCCGCAACATTGCTCTTAAGGCCAAAGACGACCCGAAGCAATTCTGGCCTTATATGAACAGGCTGCAGACCAGCAGCTCAAGCCATGCTTCTTGACCGATAATGGGGGCGTAGCGTCCTCCCGTGACGTTGCACAACTATTCGCTCGGCACTTTTCTAGTGTTTTCAATGCTGCTTCATCTCCACCGTGCATCGACTCTCTGGTGCAAGACATTGAGGAGAGCACAGCATGCCCCAGCATGCCTACGCCTGACATCACCCTGACACTTGACCACCTCGATGGTGCCTTTGGTCAGATTAAGCCGTCTCTCTCGCCGGGCCCCGACAACCTCCCGCCTGCTTTTCTCAGGATGCTCTGCCCGCAGGCGTCTCCATCTCTATTAACATCTTCCAGTCCTTACTGGACAATGCTGTGGTCCCAGACACATGGAAGAGGGCCCTGGTGGTGACACCCATCCACAAGGGCAAAGGCAAGCCCACGAATGATGTTTCCTCCTATCGACCGGTTTCCGTGACATCAATCCTCTGCAGGACCTTCGATAGGCTAGTCAATCGGAGTCTCCTGGATTTCCTGATCGGCAGCGAAACCCTCTCCATGTCACAGCACGGATTCAGGCCAGGTAGCAGCTGCGACACTGCCCTGGCCACTATCACGCACTACATGAGTGATGGTTTGGGCGCCCGCACCCCTACTGATTTGATCCAGCTTGATTACAGCGAAGCAAGCTTTGACACGCTTGATCACCATCTTCTCATCAAGAAGCTTGCCGGGGCTGGCGTGCGTGGCTCCACGCTTCGCTGGGTCGCACATTTCCTCATCGGGCGCTCACACAGAGTTGTGTTCCACAAATCGTCATCCGACGACTATCGAGTATCTTCGGGAGTGCGATCAGGGCTCGGTCCTAGGACCCACACTACGTCAACGACATGCCAAAGCATGATGGTATCCTCCTGGTCCAGTACGCGGACGACACCACCATTCTGGCCCGTCTGGACTCACCCTCGTCCTGCCTTCTCCTTCAAGACCACGACGCAGGTCGTGGACTGGTCCATCGCCAACCACCTCAGATTCAGCCATGCCAAAAGTGCTGCTATGCGCTTCAGCGCCCAAAGGAGAGTGCAGCCCTCATGCTACTCGATGTCTGGCACCCCTGTACCGGTGGCTACACATTTCCCGAGTCTGGGGGTCACGCTCACTCCCACTCTCGACTTCACCATCCACGTGTCGAGTATTGTGGCGAAGGCTCGCAGAACTCTTGGATTTGTTACCAGGGTCTCGCGCTTTTGTGGCCCGGAGGCCTTTCGAGTACTCTACACGGCGCTGGTACTCCCACGCCTCGAATGTTGTGCGTCCATCTGGAGCCCATATCAAACTCACCTCACATAGCGCCTGGAGGGAGTTCAGCGTCGTGCAACACGGACACTCCTGGCACGCACCTATTGGCCACTTGCCAGGTCACAGTCATACGAGGATCGACTTAGGGAAGTGAACTGGCATTCTCTTGACCACCGGCGGGTCGTAGCGCGTGTTAAACTTTTGTGCCGACTCCTGGACGGCTCAATGTGCGACACTTATTTGGAAAGTGTTGTTCGGATCGATAGGCGTTCCGGGCAACCTGAGCAGCTAAGGGCGCGCACACTCCGACATGGGCACTCTTTCGTCCCAGCTGCAATTGAAGCTTTCCTGGCGGCTCCCCTAGACATACGCATCCCTTTACCTCAGGACAGGCAGGACTCTGTGCTTCTGTGTCGGGCGTTCTCGCGAGCCCGGGGCAACTATTGTCCCTCACTCATCACGTGGCGAGTGTCGCAGTGGGGGGCAGACGTGCGTGCCTCGTCTCCTGGTGAGCTGAGAGACAAAGCACACACGCCACCTGTCTAGCGTTCAGCGGAGAAAGCCGCACGCTCGCGCGTTCTAGACAAGTGTGATTAGCACTGTACAAAAGTCAGGTGTATGTATGTATAGGTTCAAGAGTGGCCCCTATGCGGAGCAGTATTTTTCTAGTATAAAGTTGATAGGGCCCTTGAGCACAGGCTGGCGAAGAGCACCAAAAAAGTTGTTAGATTTGTAGATGATTACTTGGTTTTCGTAGAGAAAAAATATTTTTGTAGAACAATGAGTGAAGTGTTAAGGACGTTCGCGGAGGAAGGGTTACGACTTCGCTTCACCTCTGAGCTTGTAAGGAGTACAAAATCCAGTTTTTAGATATCCTAGTTGACGTGAAAGAAGATCATGTATGCTGGGTGCACCACCCCAGATCCACGAAGAAATTACTAGACTATCGTTCGGCACACTCAAAGCTCGTGAAAAATGGTACAGCGTATTCTTGCTTACAGTCAGCGTTGACAAAAACCTGGTTTTCATAAGATGCAAGACAGCTTCTCAGCACAGGTCGCTAGACTCAGAGACTCTAATTTACCTGCCTCCGTTATTACTTCAGCCTGTGACACCGTGGCCTGTGATAAGGTGACTCGGCACATCAAGATTGATTCCAGAAAACCTGACAAAAAAAAAAAAAAGCCAAGATAGACAAAAAGAACGTCGCCGTTATTCCTTATATCCATCGTCTTTCATACGGGTTAAAGGGAGTCGGTTCGAGGTATGGGGTCACCGTAATTTTTTCAGCGCGTAACAAACTGAGCATATCCAGATGCACATCGATAATTTAATTTTCGATGTGCATCTGGATATGTTGCGGCTAGCGCTCCAAGCGCGGCTTTTGATATTTATTTATTTTATTTAGTACATACTGCGGACCTTTCTAGGTCCAAGCAGGGTGGGCGGAAACATAAATAATGCTACAAAAAACAAGGGTTTCACAGAAACAAGAAAACAATGGTGGAAAAACTGCTGCACAGAAATACAAGATATACAAAATATACATATATCAAAATCTAGTAAATCACAAAGTTATAACAATGACCCATCAAAATATACAATGACAAAGATAACAGTGAAACTACAAAGCTGAAAGCTCCATCAAAATATACATTGACAAGAAGACTATACAATGAAACTATAAAGCAGCGAGGGTCACTGGGATAGATAAAAGGATTCCAATGATGATGCAAAATCAGGCGATGAAAACAGAAAGACAGATTGCAGTCCAACAAATATTGGACTGCAATCTGTAGCGCGTATAAAACTTCAAAAAACATTTAGCTCCTTTTATAAAAAAAATGCGTATTTCCCTAAATAACAATTATCATGCTGCACTTTTTTTTTCCGCCCGTTGTTTTACATAGTTTTTTCAGCCTGAGTACGAGGTTGGATATCGTGTTGCCCCTTTAATTTTTATTATTTATTACGCAATTTCTGCTGTTTATATTGTGGTGTTTGCTTCTACCAGAAGCAAACAGAAGCGAGGTAACTCGTCGTCTTGCGGCATTCAAAGCTCAGATATCCTGGTGACTCGAGTTTGAATCTGTTTGCAGACTGTCTTCTGGATGATGTATATAAGCAGTGTGACCCCGGCTTTGGGGAAAAGGTTATGGCGGTGAGGTACGGCCATCTCGCAATAATTTTGCCATATATCTTTTTATAAGCTTTGTGATAATTGTAGGTACTGATAGAAGAGGTGGGGAGTTATCTTGTAAACGTCTAGCTTTTGGTGCATGTAGCACAGACCACCATATCCCGTTATGCACTTTGTAATGTAACATTAAAGGAGCTGTGCAACAATTTCAGGGTTTTGCTTAAATAATTGTGGAAGTTGATGCCTGACACTTCTGAAGTGAACTAAAGAAAACAGCATTTGCATGGATACCCTAGTTTTTATTAATAAAAATGAAAAAGATCCATGTTTTTGCCACCTTTCAACTCCCACATCGTGTTCCGGGTCACGTACGCAGTGACGTCGATGGGGTAGGCGCGGGGTTCCGGTAAAGTTCTCTCTCTAGAGCCATCAGTGAGCAGCGAGAACTCATCCGCACGCGACCGTGTGATCATGTGCTGGCGGGCGCAGCGCGAAAAATATGGCGAAAGGAGGAAAGTCTCATCCGGGTCCGGCCATACCCGCCCGGCTCTGTACCCCTCCCCCTCCGGCTTCTGGCGACTGTTCGCGGTAGCAGATAGAGCTGACGGTTTTGTGGACCTAGGATAGATGGCGCCACTAAAACTCCGAATAATAAAAGTTTGGTCGATGATACCAGGTTTTTGACGCATTTATATTTATGTTGGAACGACAAGATTTATAGAAAAGTTACCTATTATCGAGCAGGTATTCGCACAACTTGCTATCTTTCTACAAGACCCCCATTGACGTCATGCCGCGTGTTTCTCATGGCCGCCGCTAGCGTCGGCAGGTCGGGGAATATTCACCCTTTTGCCTAGCGAATACGCGGCGGAATCGCAACATTTCGATGAAAGGAGGTGTGTTCTCTGTCTTTTGTGACAAGGTGAAAAATGTCAAAAGTAGAAGATGCCAATTCTTTCAACGTTAAAATCGTTGCACAGCTCCATTAATTGATATGCAAACAAACAATGGGGTCTCAAGAAAAAGAACTCTGGTTTATTTATAAATTCCAACCTCGTTCCAACCTCATTTATTCGGCATTCCAACCTGGTATATTTACAGAGTCCAAGCCTAGAATTTTTAGGTTAGACGCGAAGTACTTCGCGATCTTTTGATACGGTACCCTGTCTGTCATAGCCATGTCTATATTTACTAGGAATGGACGAACAAGCTTCTCTATTAAATCCTAGAATATTTTTTCTCATAAACATCGCTTGTAGCGCAAATTAAAAAAAATAGCTTCGTACACAAAAAAAAAAAAATATATATATATGATGATTGAAGCTTGTAATCCGGTGATTATTCAGATACAGAAGAAAGATCCATGGACTGAACAAAAACATAAGGAAACGTTTATTTGACGTTTCGACAGGAGGCCTCTCTTCTTCAGAATGACGATTGAGGCAACTTGGCACGATTTTTCTGTAATCAAACAGTAACAACAAAAACTTAAATTACACAAAAAAAATGGCAATATAGGCGAGAATTTGGGTAGAGGCAAAACCAGCGTCACCTCCAACGAAGACGGCCTGACCCCTAACTATATATATATATATATATATATATATATTTCCCTAAATAAAAACAGCCATCCTGTACTTTCTTTTTAAATGCGAAAGCATTAACGGTTTTATGGAGCGAGCTGACGTCATCAGTTTGAAGCGCGAAGACGGCTCCTAATTTCCGCGATCCCAATACGTAGCTTGCACAGGACGTCATTTCCGTTGCCCTCCAGAGGAGAGGGGAAGAAGGAGCTGCCCTCTTATCAGGATCCTCCTCTGTGCCTCCCGGATTTGCACACGCGTCGCCATTCTCCTCCCAGAAGAATATAGAAGATTAACCTGTCACTCAAAATTCTTACAAAAGCAGCTTCCCTCTCCTCCTTTTACTTGGTGTTCAAAAGTATGCGATGTGACGTCAGTGCAAGGAGCCTATACGTGGCTTGCACATGACGTCATTTCCGATGACCTCCAGAGAAAAGGGCAAGAAATCTTATCAGGATCCTACTTTGTGCCACCCGGATTTGCACAGGCGTCGCTATTCTCCTCCCAGAAGATTATAAAAGATTAACCTGTCACTCAAAATTCTTACAAAAGCAGCTTCCCTCTCCTCCTTTTACTTGGTGTTCAAAAGTAAGCGATGTGACGTCAGTGCAAGGAGCCTATACGTGGCTTGCACATGACGTCATTTCCGATGACCTCCAGAGAAAAGGGCAAGAAATCTTATCAGGATCCTCCTTTGTACCTCCCGGATTTGCACAGGCGTCGCTATTCTCCTCCCAGAAGATTATAAAAGATTAACCTGTCACTCAAAATTCTTACAAAAGCAGCTTCCCTCTCCTCCTTTTACTTGGTGTTCAAAAGTATGCGATGTGACGTCAGTGCAAGGAGCCTATACGTGGCTTGCACATGACGTCATTTCCGATGACCTCCAGAGAAAAGGGCAAGAAATCTTATCAGGATCCTCCTTTGTGCCTCCCGGATTTGCACACGCGTCGCCATTCTCCTCCTAGAAGACTATAAAAGATTAACCTGTCACTCAAAATTCTTACAAAAGCAGCTTCCCTCTCCTCCTTTTACTTGGTGTTCAAAAGTATGCGATGTGACGTCAGTGCACGGAGCCTATACGTGGCTTGCACATGACGTCATTTCCGATGACCTCCAGAGAAAAGGGAAGAAATCTTATCAGGATCCTCCTTTGTGCCTCCCGGATTTGCACAGGCGTCGCTATTCTCCTCCCAGAAGATTATAAAAGATTAACATGTCACTCAAAATTCTTACAAAAGCAGCTTCCCTCTCCTCCTTTTACTTGGTGTTAAAAAGTATGCGATGTGACGTCAGTGCAAGGAGCCTATACGTGGCTTGCACATGACGTCATTTCCGATGACCTCCAGAGAAAAGGGCAAGAAATCTTATCAGGATCCTTCTTTGTGCCTCCCGGATTTGCACAGGCGTCGCTATTCTCCTCCCAGAAGATTATAGAAGATTAACCTGTCACTCAAAATTCTTACAAAAGCAGCTTCCCTCTCCTCCTTTTACTTGGTGTTCAAAAGTATGCGATGTGACGGCAGTGCAAGGAGCCTATACGTGGCTTGCACATGACGTCATTTCCGATGACCTCCAGAGAAAAGGGCAAGAAATCTTAACAGGATCCTCCTTTGTGCCTCCCGGATTTGCACAGGCATCGCTATTCTCCTCCCAGAAGATTATAGAAGATTAACCTGTCACTCAAAATTCTTACGAAGGGAGCTTCCCTCGCCTCCTTTTACTTGGTGTTCAAAAGTATGCGATGTGACGTCAGTGCAAGGAGCCTATACGTGGCTTGCACATGACGTCATTTCCGATGACCTCCAGAGAAAAGGGCAAGAAATCTTATCAGGATCCTCCTTTGTGCCTCCCGGATTTGCACAGGCGTCGCTATTCTCCTCCCAGAAGATTATAAAAGATTAACCTGTCACTCAAAATTCTTACGAAGGGAGCTTCCCTCTCCTCCTTTTACTTGGTGTTCAAAAGTATGCGATGTGACGTCAGTGCAAGGAGCCTATACGTGGCTTCCACATGACGTCATTTCCGATGACCTCCAGAGAAAAGGGCAAGAAATCCTATCAGGATCCTCCTTTGTGCCTCCCGGATTTGCATAGGCGTCGCTATTCTCCTCCCAGAAGATTATAAAAGATTAACCTGTCACTCAAAATTCTTACGAAGGGAGCTTCCCTCTCCTCCTTTTACTTGGTGTTCAAAAGTATGCGATGTGAAATCAGTGCAAGGAGCCTATACGTGGCTTTCACATGACGTCATTTCCGATGACCTCCAGAGAAAAGGGCAAGTAATCTTATCAGGACCCTCCTTTGTGCCTCCCGGATTTGCACAGGCGTCGCTATTCTCCTCCCAGAAGATTATAGAAGATTGACCTGTCACTCAAAATTCTTATAAAAGCAGCTTCCCTCTCCTCCTTTTACTTGATGTTCAAAAGTATGCGATGTGACGGCAGTGCAAGGAGCCTATACGTGGCTTGCACATGACGTCATTTCCGATGACCTCCAGAGAAAAGGGCAAGAAATCTTATCAGGATCCTACTTTGTGCCTCCCGGATTTGCACAGGCGTCGCTATACTCCTCCCAGAAGATTATAAAAGATTAACCTGTCACTCAAAATTCTTACAAAGGCAGCTTCCCTCTCCTCCTTTTACTTGGTGTTCAAAAGTAAGCGACGTGACGTCAGTGCAAGGAGCCTATACGTGGCTTGCACATGACGTCATTTCCGATGACCTCCAGAGAAAAGGGAAGAAATCTTATCAGGATCCTCCTTTGTGCCTCCCGGATTTGCACAGGCGTCGCTATTCTCCTCCCAGAAGATTATAAAAGATTAACATGTCACTCAAAATTCTTACAAAAGCAGCTTCCCTCTCCTCCTTTTACTTGGTGTTAAAAAGTATGCGATGTGACGTCAGTGCAAGGAGCCTATACGTGGCTTGCACATGACGTCATTTCCGATGACCTCCAGAGAAAAGGGCAAGAAATCTTATCAGGATCCTTCTTTGTGCCTCCCGGATTTGCACAGGCGTCGCTATTCTCCTCCCAGAAGATTATAGAAGATTAACCTGTCACTCAAAATTCTTACAAAAGCAGCTTCACTCTCCTCCTTTTACTTGGTGTTCAAAAGTATGCGATGTGACGTCAGTGCAAGGAGCCTCTACGTGGCTTCCACATGACGTCATTTCCGATGACCTCCAGAGAAAAGGGCAAGAAATCCTATCAGGATCCTCCTTTGTGCCTCCCGGATTTGCACAGGCGTCGCTATTCTCCTCCCAGAAGATTATAAAAGATTAACCTGTCACTCAAAATTCTTACGAAGGGAGCTTCCCTCTCCTCCTTTTACTTGGTGTTCAAAAGTATGCGATGTGAAGTCAGTGCAAGCAGCCTATACGTGGCTTGCACATGACGTCATTTCCGATGACCTCCAGAGAAAAGGGCAAGTAATCTTATCAGGACCCTCCTTTGTGCCTCCCGGATTTGCACAGGCGTCGCTATTCTCCTCCCAGAAGATTATAGAAGATTGACCTGTCACTCAAAATTCTTATAAAAGCAGCTTCCCTCTCCTCCTTTTACTTGATGTTCAAAAGTATGCGATGTGACGGCAGTGCAAGGAGCCTACACGTGGCTTGCACATGACGTCATTTCCGATGACCTCCAGAGAAAAGGGAAGAAATCTTATCAGGATCCTCCTTTGTGCCTCCCGGATTTGCACAGGCGTCGCTATTCTCCTCCCAGAAGATTATAAAAGATTAACCTGTCACTCAAAATTCTTACAAAAGCAGCTTCCCTCTCCTCCTTTTACTTGGTGTTCAAAAGTATGCGATGCGACGTCAGCGCAAGGAGACTATACGTGGCTTGCACATGACGTTATTTCCGATGACCTCAAGAGAAAAGGGCAAGAAATCTTATCAGGATCCTCCTTTGTGCCTCCCGGATTTGCACAGGCGTCGCTATTCTCCTCCCAGAAGATTATAAAAGATTAACCTGTCACTCAAAATTCTTACGAAGGGAGCTTCCCTCTCCTCCTTTTACTTGGTGTTCAAAAGTATGCGATGTGACGTCAGTGCAAGGAGCCTATACGTGGCTTGCACATGACGACATTTCCGATGTCCTCCAGAGAAAAGGGTAAGAAATCTTATCAGGATCCTCCTTTGTGCCTCCCGGATTTGCACAGGCGCCGCTATTCTCCTCCCAGAAGATTATAAAAGATTAACCTGTCACTCAAAATTCTTACGAAGGGAGCTCCCCTCCCCTCCTTTTACTTGGTGTTCAAAAGTATGCGATGTGACGTCAGTGCAAGGAGCCTATACGTGACTTGCACATGACGTCATTTCCGATGACCTCCAGAGAAAAGGGCAAGTAATCTTACCAGGATCCTCCTTTGTGCCTCCCGGATTTGCACAGGCGTCGCTATTCTCCTCCCAGAAGATTATAAAAGATTAACCTGTCACTCAAAATTCTTACGAAGGGAGCTTCCCTCTTCCTTCTTTTACTTGGCGTTCAAAAGTATGCGATGTGACGTCAGTGCAAGGAGCCTATACGTGGCTTGCACATGACGTCATTTCCGATGACCTCCAGAGAGAAGGGCAAGAAATCTTATCAGGATCCTCCTTTGTGCCTCCCGGATTTGCACAGGCGTCGCTATTCTCCTCCCAGAAGATTATAGAAGATTAACCTGTCACTCAAAATTCTTACGAAGGGAGCTTCCCTCTCCTCCTTTTACTTGGTGTTCAAAAGTATGCGATATGACGTCAGTGCAAGGAGCCTATAGGTGGCTTGCACATGACGTCATTTCCGATGACCTCCAGAGAAAAGGGCAAGAAATCCTATCAGGATCCTCCTTTGTGTCTCCCGGATTTGCACATACGTCGCTATTCTCCTCCCACAAGATTATAAAAGATTAACCTGTCACTCAAAATTCTTATAAAAGCAGCTTCCCTCTCCTCCTTTTACTTGGTGTTCAAAAGTATGCGATGTGACGTCAGTGCAAGGAGCCTATACGTGGCTTGCACATGACGTCATTTCCAATGACCTCCAGAGAAAAGGTCAAGAAATCTTATCAGAATCCTCCTTTGTGCCTCCCGGATTTGCACAGGCGTCGCTATTCTCCTCCCAGAATATTATAGATGATTAACCTGTCACTCAAAATTCTTACGAAGGGAGCTTCCCTCTCCTCCTTTTACTTGGTGTTCAAAAGTATGCGATGTGACGTCTGTGCAAGGAGCCTATACGTGGCTTGCACATGACGTCATTTCCGATGACCTCCAGAGAAAAGGGCAAGAAATCTTATCAGGATCCTCCTTTGTGCCTCCCGGATTTGCACAGGCGTCGCTATTCTCCTCCCAGAAGATTATAAAAGATTAACCTGTCACTCAAAATTCTTACGAAGGGAGCTTCCCTCTCCTCCTTTTACTTGGTGTTCAAAAGTATGCGATGTGACGTCAGTGCAAGGAGCCTATACGTGGCTTGCACATGACGTCATTTCCGATGACCTCCAGAGAAAAGGGCAAGAAATCTTATCAGGATCCTCCTTTGTGCCTCCCGGATTTGCACAGGCGTCGCTATTCTCCTCCCAGAAGATTATAAAAGATTAACCTGTCACTCAAAATTCTTACGAAGGGAGCTTCCCTCTCCTACTTTTACTTGGTGTTCAAAAGTATGCGATGTGACGTCAGTGCAAGGAGCCAATACGTGGCTTGCACATGACGTCATTTCCGATGACCTCCAGAGAAAAGGGCAAGTAATCTTATCAGGATCCTCCTTTGTGCCTCCTGGATTTGCACAGGCGTCGCTATTCTCCTCCCAGAAGATTATAGAAGATTGACCTGTCACTCAAAATTCTTATAAAAGCAGCTTCCCTCTCCTCCTTTTACTTGGTGTTCAAAAGTATGCGATGTGACGTCAGTGCAAGGAGCCTATACGTGGCTTGCACATGACGACATTTCCGATGTCCTCCAGAGAAAAGGGTAAGAAATCTTATCAGGATCCTCCTTTGTGCCTCCCGGATTTGCACAGGCGCCGCTATTCTCCTCCCAGAAGATTATAAAAGATTAACCTGTCACTCAAAATTCTTACGAAGGGAGCTCCCCTCCCCTCCTTTTACTTGGTGTTCAAAAGTATGCGATGTGACGTCAGTGCAAGGAGCCTATACGTGACTTGCACATGACGTCATTTCCGATGACCTCCAGAGAAAAGGGCAAGTAATCTTACCAGGATCCTCCTTTGTGCCTCCCGGATTTGCACAGGCGTCGCTATTCTCCTCCCAGAAGATTATAAAAGATTAACCTGTCACTCAAAATTCTTACGAAGGGAGCTTCCCTCTTCCTTCTTTTACTTGGCGTTCAAAAGTATGCGATGTGACGTCAGTGCAAGGAGCCTATACGTGGCTTGCACATGACGTCATTTCCGATGACCTCCAGAGAGAAGGGCAAGAAATCTTATCAGGATCCTCCTTTGTGCCTCCCTGATTTGCACAGGCGTCGCTATTCTCCTCCCAGAAGATTATAAAAGATTAATCTGTCATTCAAAATTCTTACGAAGGGAGCTTCCCTCTCCTCCTTTTACTTAATGTTCAAAAGTATGCGATGTGTCGTCAGTGCAAGGAACCTCTACGTGGCTTGCACATGACGTCATTTCCGATGACCTCCAGAGAAATGGGCAAGGAATCTTATCAGGATCCTCCTTTGTGCCTCCAGGATTTGCAGAGGCGTCGCTATTCTCCTCCCAGAAGATTATAAAAGATTAATCTGTCATTCAAAATTCTTACGAAGGGAGCTTCCCTCTCCTCCTTTTACTTGGTGTTCAAAAGTATGCGATGTGACGTCAGTGCAAGGAGCCTATACGTGGCTTGCACATGACGTCATTTCCGATGACCTCCAGAGAAAAGGGCAAGAAATCTTATCAGGATCCTCCTTTGTGCCTCCCGGATTTGCACAGGCGTCGCTATTCTCCTCCCAGAATATTATAGAAGATTAACCTGTCACTCAAAATTCTTACAAAAGCAGCTTCCCTCTCCTCCTTTTACTTGGTGTTCAAAAGTATGCGATGTGACGTCAGTGCAAGGAGCCTATACGTGGCTTGCACATGACGTCATTTCCGATGACCTCCAGAGAAAAGGGCAAGAAATCTTATCAGGATCCTCCTTTGTGGCTCCCGGATTTGCACAGGCGTCGCTATTCTCCTCCCAGAAGATTATAAAAGATTAATCTGTCACTCAAAATTCTTACGAAGGGAGTCTCCCTCTCCTCCTTTTACATGGTGTTCAAAAGTATGCGATGTGACGTCAGTGCAAGGAGCCTATACGTGGCTTGCACATGACGTATTTTCCGATGACCTCCTGAGAAAAGGGCAAGAAATCTTATCAGGATCCTCCTTTGTACCTCCCGGATTTGCACAGGCGTCGCTATTCTCCTCCCAGAAAATTATAGAAGATTAACCTGTCACTCAAAATTCTTACGAAGGGAGCTTCCCTCGCCTCCTTTTACTTGGTGTTCAAAAGTATGCGATGTGACGTCAGTGCAAGGAGCCTATACGTGGCTTGCACATGACGTCATTTCCGATGACCTCCAGAGAAAAGGGCAAGAAATCTTATCAGGATCCTCCTTTGTACCTCCCGGATTTGCACAGGCGTCGCTATTCTCCTCCCAAAAGATTATAGAAGATTAACCTGTCACTCAAAATTCTTACGAAGGTAGCTTCCCTCGCCTCCTTTTACTTGGTGTTCAAAAGTATGCGATGTGACGTCAGTGCAAGGATCCTATACGTGGCTTGCACATGACGTCATTTCCGATGACCTCCAGAGAAAAGGGCAAGAAATCTCATCAGGATCCTCCTTTGTACCTCCCGGATTTGCACAGGCGTCGCTATTCTCCTCCCAGAAGATTATAAAAGATTAACCTGTCACTCAAAATTCTTACAAAAGCAGCTTCCCTCTCCTCCTTTTACTTGGTGTTAAAAAGTATGCGATGTGACGTCAGTGCAAGGAGCCTATACGTGGCTTGCACATGACGTCATTTCCGATGACCTCCAGAGAAAAGGGCAAGAAATCTTATCAGGATCCTTCTTTGTGCCTCCCGGATTTGCACAGGCGTCGCTATTCTCCTCCCAGAAGATTATAGAAGATTAACCTGTCACTCAAAATTCTTACAAAAGCAGCTTCCCTCTCCTCCTTTTACTTGGTGTTCAAAAGTATGCGATGTGACGTCAGTGCAAGGAGACTATACGTGGCTTGCACATGACGTTATTTCCGATGACCTCCAGAGAAAAGGGCAAGAAATCTTATCAGGATCCTCCTTTGTGCCTCCCGGATTTGCACAGGTGTCGCTATTCTCCTCCCAGAAGATTATAGGAGATTAACCTGTCACTCAAAATTCTTACGAAGGGAGCTTCCCTCGCCTCCTTTTACTTGGTGTTCAAAAGTATGCGATGTGACGTCAGTGCAAGGAGCCTATACGTGGCTTGCACATGACGTCATTTCCGATGACCTCCAGAGAAAAGGGCAAGAAATCTTATCAGGATCCTCCTTTGTGCCTCCCGGATTTGCACAGGCGTCGCTATTCTCCTCCCAGAAGATTATAAAAGATTAACCTGTCACTCAAAATTCTTACGAAGGGAGCTCCTCTCCCCTCCTTTTACTTGGTGTTCAAAAGTATGCGATGTGACGTCAGTGCAAGGAGCCTATACGTGACTTGCACATGACGTTATTTCCGATGACCTCCAGAGAAAAGGGCAAGAAATCTTATCAGGATCCTCCTTTGTGCCTCCCGGATTTGCACAGGTGTCGCTATTCTCCTCCCAGAAGATTATAGGAGATTAACCTGTCACTCAAAATTCTTACGAAGGGAGCTTCCCTCGCCTCCTTTTACTTGGTGTTCAAAAGTATGCGATGTGACGTCAGTGCAAGGAGCCTATACGTGGCTTGCACATGACGTCATTTCCGATGACCTCCAGAGAAAAGGGCAAGAAATCTTATCAGGATCCTCCTTTGTGCCTCCCGGATTTGCACAGGCGTCGCTATTCTCCTCCCAGAAGATTATAAAAGATTAACCTGTCACTCAAAATTCTTACGAAGGGAGCTCCCCTCCCCTCCTTTTACTTGGTGTTCAAAAGTATGCGATGTGACGTCAGTGCAAGGAGCCTATACGTGACTTGCACATGACGTCATTTCCGATGACCTCCAGAGAAAAGGGCAAGTAATCTTATCAGGATCCTCCTTTGTGCCTCCCGGATTTGCACAGGCGTCGCTATTCTCCTCCCAGAAGATTATAAAAGATTAACCTGTCACTCAAAATTCTTACGAAGGGAGCTTCCCTCTTCCTTCTTTTACTTGGCGTTCAAAAGTATGCGATGTGACGTCAGTGCAAGGAGCCTATACGTGGCTTGCACATGACGTCATTTCCGATGACCTCCAGAGAGAAGGGCAAGAAATCTTATCAGGATCCTCCTTTGTGCCTCCCGGATTTGCACAGGCGTCGCTATTCTCCTCCCAGAGGATTATAGAAGATTAACCTGTCACTCAAAATTCTTACGAAGGGAGCTTCCCTCTCCTCCTTTTACTTGGTGTTCAAAAGTATGCGATGTGACGTCAGTGCAAGGAGCCTATAGGTGGCTTGCACATGACGTCATTTCCGATGACCTCCAGAGAAAAGGGCAAGAAATCCTATCAGGATCCTTCTTTGTGTCTCCCGGATTTGCACAGGCGTCGCTATTCTCCTCCCACAAGATTATAAAAGATTAATCTGTCACTCAAAATTCTTATAAAAGCAGCTTCCCTCTCCTCCTTTTACTTGGTGTTCAAAAGTATGCGATGTGACGTCAGTGCAAGGAGCCTATACGTGGCTTGCACATGACGTATTTTCCGATGACCTCCTGAGAAAAGGGCAAGAAATCTTATCAGGATCCTCCTTTGTACCTCCCGGATTTGCACAGGCGTCGCTATTCTCCTCCCAGAAAATTATAGAAGATTAACCTGTCACTCAAAATTCTTACGAAGGGAGCTTCCCTCGCCTCCTTTTACTTGGTGTTCAAAAGTATGCGATGTGACGTCAGTGCAAGGAGCCTATACGTGGCTTGCACATGACGTCATTTCCGATGACCTCCAGAGAAAAGGGCAAGAAATCTTATCAGGATCCTCCTTTGTACCTCCCGGATTTGCACAGGCGTCGCTATTCTCCTCCCAAAAGATTATAGAAGATTAACCTGTCACTCAAAATTCTTACGAAGGTAGCTTCCCTCGCCTCCTTTTACTTGGTGTTCAAAAGTATGCGATGTGACGTCAGTGCAAGGATCCTATACGTGGCTTGCACATGACGTCATTTCCGATGACCTCCAGAGAAAAGGGCAAGAAATCTCATCAGGATCCTCCTTTGTACCTCCCGGATTTGCACAGGCGTCGCTATTCTCCTCCCAGAAGATTATAAAAGATTAACCTGTCACTCAAAATTCTTACAAAAGCAGCTTCCCTCTCCTCCTTTTACTTGGTGTTAAAAAGTATGCGATGTGACGTCAGTGCAAGGAGCCTATACGTGGCTTGCACATGACGTCATTTCCGATGACCTCCAGAGAAAAGGGCAAGAAATCTTATCAGGATCCTTCTTTGTGCCTCCCGGATTTGCACAGGCGTCGCTATTCTCCTCCCAGAAGATTATAGAAGATTAACCTGTCACTCAAAATTCTTACAAAAGCAGCTTCCCTCTCCTCCTTTTACTTGGTGTTCAAAAGTATGCGATGTGACGTCAGTGCAAGGAGACTATACGTGGCTTGCACATGACGTTATTTCCGATGACCTCCAGAGAAAAGGGCAAGAAATCTTATCAGGATCCTCCTTTGTGCCTCCCGGATTTGCACAGGTGTCGCTATTCTCCTCCCAGAAGATTATAGGAGATTAACCTGTCACTCAAAATTCTTACGAAGGGAGCTTCCCTCGCCTCCTTTTACTTGGTGTTCAAAAGTATGCGATGTGACGTCAGTGCAAGGAGCCTATACGTGGCTTGCACATGACGTCATTTCCGATGACCTCCAGAGAAAAGGGCAAGAAATCTTATCAGGATCCTCCTTTGTGCCTCCCGGATTTGCACAGGCGTCGCTATTCTCCTCCCAGAAGATTATAAAAGATTAACCTGTCACTCAAAATTCTTACGAAGGGAGCTCCTCTCCCCTCCTTTTACTTGGTGTTCAAAAGTATGCGATGTGACGTCAGTGCAAGGAGCCTATACGTGACTTGCACATGACGTTATTTCCGATGACCTCCAGAGAAAAGGGCAAGAAATCTTATCAGGATCCTCCTTTGTGCCTCCCGGATTTGCACAGGTGTCGCTATTCTCCTCCCAGAAGATTATAGGAGATTAACCTGTCACTCAAAATTCTTACGAAGGGAGCTTCCCTCGCCTCCTTTTACTTGGTGTTCAAAAGTATGCGATGTGACGTCAGTGCAAGGAGCCTATACGTGGCTTGCACATGACGTCATTTCCGATGACCTCCAGAGAAAAGGGCAAGAAATCTTATCAGGATCCTCCTTTGTGCCTCCCGGATTTGCACAGGCGTCGCTATTCTCCTCCCAGAAGATTATAAAAGATTAACCTGTCACTCAAAATTCTTACGAAGGGAGCTCCCCTCCCCTCCTTTTACTTGGTGTTCAAAAGTATGCGATGTGACGTCAGTGCAAGGAGCCTATACGTGACTTGCACATGACGTCATTTCCGATGACCTCCAGAGAAAAGGGCAAGTAATCTTATCAGGATCCTCCTTTGTGCCTCCCGGATTTGCACAGGCGTCGCTATTCTCCTCCCAGAAGATTATAAAAGATTAACCTGTCACTCAAAATTCTTACGAAGGGAGCTTCCCTCTTCCTTCTTTTACTTGGCGTTCAAAAGTATGCGATGTGACGTCAGTGCAAGGAGCCTATACGTGGCTTGCACATGACGTCATTTCCGATGACCTCCAGAGAGAAGGGCAAGAAATCTTATCAGGATCCTCCTTTGTGCCTCCCGGATTTGCACAGGCGTCGCTATTCTCCTCCCAGAGGATTATAGAAGATTAACCTGTCACTCAAAATTCTTACGAAGGGAGCTTCCCTCTCCTCCTTTTACTTGGTGTTCAAAAGTATGCGATGTGACGTCAGTGCAAGGAGCCTATAGGTGGCTTGCACATGACGTCATTTCCGATGACCTCCAGAGAAAAGGGCAAGAAATCCTTTCAGGATCCTCCTTTGTGTCTCCCGGATTTGCACAGGCGTCGCTATTCTCCTCCCACAAGATTATAAAAGATTAATCTGTCACTCAAAATTCTTATAAAAGCAGCTTCCCTCTCCTCCTTTTACTTGATGTTCAAAAGTATGCGATGTGACGTCAGTGCAAGGAGCCTATACGTGGCTTGCACATGACGTCATTTCCGATGACCTCCAGAGAAAAGGGCAAGTAATCTTATCAGGACCCTCCTTTGTGCCTCCCGGATTTGCACAGGCGTCGCTATTCTCCTCCCAGAAGATTATAGAAGATTGACCTGTCACTCAAAATTCTTATAAAAGCAGCTTCCCTCTCCTCCTTTTACTTGATGTTCAAAAGTATGCGATGTGACGGCAGTGCAAGGAGCCTACACGTGGCTTGCACATGACGTCATTTCCGATGACCTCCAGAGAAAAGGGAAGAAATCTTATCAGGATCCTCCTTTGTGCCTCCCGGATTTGCACAGGCGTCGCTATTCTCCTCCCAGAAGATTATAAAAGATTAACCTGTCACTCAAAATTCTTACAAAAGCAGCTTCCCTCTCCTCCTTTTACTTGGTGTTCAAAAGTATGCGATGCGACGTCAGCGCAAGGAGACTATACGTGGCTTGCACATGACGTTATTTCCGATGACCTCAAGAGAAAAGGGCAAGAAATCTTATCAGGATCCTCCTTTGTGCCTCCCGGATTTGCACAGGTGTCGCTATTCTCCTCCCAGAAGATTATAGGAGATTAACCTGTCACTCAAAATTCTTACGAAGGGAGCTTCCCTCTCCTCCTTTTACTTGGTGTTCAAAAGTATGCGATGTGACGTCAGTGCAAGGAGCCTATACGTGGCTTGCACATGACGACATTTCCGATGTCCTCCAGAGAAAAGGGTAAGAAATCTTATCAGGATCCTCCTTTGTGCCTCCCGGATTTGCACAGGCGCCGCTATTCTCCTCCCAGAAGATTATAAAAGATTAACCTGTCACTCAAAATTCTTACGAAGGGAGCTCCCCTCCCCTCCTTTTACTTGGTGTTCAAAAGTATGCGATGTGACGTCAGTGCAAGGAGCCTATACGTGACTTGCACATGACGTCATTTCCGATGACCTCCAGAGAAAAGGGCAAGTAATCTTACCAGGATCCTCCTTTGTGCCTCCCGGATTTGCACAGGCGTCGCTATTCTCCTCCCAGAAGATTATAAAAGATTAACCTGTCACTCAAAATTCTTACGAAGGGAGCTTCCCTCTTCCTTCTTTTACTTGGCGTTCAAAAGTATGCGATGTGACGTCAGTGCAAGGAGCCTATACGTGGCTTGCACATGACGTCATTTCCGATGACCTCCAGAGAGAAGGGCAAGAAATCTTATCAGGATCCTCCTTTGTGCCTCCCGGATTTGCACAGGCGTCGCTATTCTCCTCCCAGAAGATTATAGAAGATTAACCTGTCACTCAAAATTCTTACGAAGGGAGCTTCCCTCTCCTCCTTTTACTTGGTGTTCAAAAGTATGCGATATGACGTCAGTGCAAGGAGCCTATAGGTGGCTTGCACATGACGTCATTTCCGATGACCTCCAGAGAAAAGGGCAAGAAATCCTATCAGGATCCTCCTTTGTGTCTCCCGGATTTGCACATACGTCGCTATTCTCCTCCCACAAGATTATAAAAGATTAACCTGTCACTCAAAATTCTTATAAAAGCAGCTTCCCTCTCCTCCTTTTACTTGGTGTTCAAAAGTATGCGATGTGACGTCAGTGCAAGGAGCCTATACGTGGCTTGCACATGACGTCATTTCCAATGACCTCCAGAGAAAAGGTCAAGAAATCTTATCAGAATCCTCCTTTGTGCCTCCCGGATTTGCACAGGCGTCGCTATTCTCCTCCCAGAATATTATAGATGATTAACCTGTCACTCAAAATTCTTACGAAGGGAGCTTCCCTCTCCTCCTTTTACTTGGTGTTCAAAAGTATGCGATGTGACGTCTGTGCAAGGAGCCTATACGTGGCTTGCACATGACGTCATTTCCGATGACCTCCAGAGAAAAGGGCAAGAAATCTTATCAGGATCCTCCTTTGTGCCTCCCGGATTTGCACAGGCGTCGCTATTCTCCTCCCAGAAGATTATAAAAGATTAACCTGTCACTCAAAATTCTTACGAAGGGAGCTTCCCTCTCCTCCTTTTACTTGGTGTTCAAAAGTATGCGATGTGACGTCAGTGCAAGGAGCCTATACGTGGCTTGCACATGACGTCATTTCCGATGACCTCCAGAGAAAAGGGCAAGAAATCTTATCAGGATCCTCCTTTGTGCCTCCCGGATTTGCACAGGCGTCGCTATTCTCCTCCCAGAAGATTATAAAAGATTAACCTGTCACTCAAAATTCTTACGAAGGGAGCTTCCCTCTCCTACTTTTACTTGGTGTTCAAAAGTATGCGATGTGACGTCAGTGCAAGGAGCCAATACGTGGCTTGCACATGACGTCATTTCCGATGACCTCCAGAGAAAAGGGCAAGTAATCTTATCAGGATCCTCCTTTGTGCCTCCTGGATTTGCACAGGCGTCGCTATTCTCCTCCCAGAAGATTATAGAAGATTGACCTGTCACTCAAAATTCTTATAAAAGCAGCTTCCCTCTCCTCCTTTTACTTGGTGTTCAAAAGTATGCGATGTGACGTCAGTGCAAGGAGCCTATACGTGGCTTGCACATGACGACATTTCCGATGTCCTCCAGAGAAAAGGGTAAGAAATCTTATCAGGATCCTCCTTTGTGCCTCCCGGATTTGCACAGGCGCCGCTATTCTCCTCCCAGAAGATTATAAAAGATTAACCTGTCACTCAAAATTCTTACGAAGGGAGCTCCCCTCCCCTCCTTTTACTTGGTGTTCAAAAGTATGCGATGTGACGTCAGTGCAAGGAGCCTATACGTGACTTGCACATGACGTCATTTCCGATGACCTCCAGAGAAAAGGGCAAGTAATCTTACCAGGATCCTCCTTTGTGCCTCCCGGATTTGCACAGGCGTCGCTATTCTCCTCCCAGAAGATTATAAAAGATTAACCTGTCACTCAAAATTCTTACGAAGGGAGCTTCCCTCTTCCTTCTTTTACTTGGCGTTCAAAAGTATGCGATGTGACGTCAGTGCAAGGAGCCTATACGTGGCTTGCACATGACGTCATTTCCGATGACCTCCAGAGAGAAGGGCAAGAAATCTTATCAGGATCCTCCTTTGTGCCTCCCTGATTTGCACAGGCGTCGCTATTCTCCTCCCAGAAGATTATAAAAGATTAATCTGTCATTCAAAATTCTTACGAAGGGAGCTTCCCTCTCCTCCTTTTACTTAATGTTCAAAAGTATGCGATGTGTCGTCAGTGCAAGGAACCTCTACGTGGCTTGCACATGACGTCATTTCCGATGACCTCCAGAGAAATGGGCAAGGAATCTTATCAGGATCCTCCTTTGTGCCTCCAGGATTTGCAGAGGCGTCGCTATTCTCCTCCCAGAAGATTATAAAAGATTAATCTGTCATTCAAAATTCTTACGAAGGGAGCTTCCCTCTCCTCCTTTTACTTGGTGTTCAAAAGTATGCGATGTGACGTCAGTGCAAGGAGCCTATACGTGGCTTGCACATGACGTCATTTCCGATGACCTCCAGAGAAAAGGGCAAGAAATCTTATCAGGATCCTCCTTTGTGCCTCCCGGATTTGCACAGGCGTCGCTATTCTCCTCCCAGAATATTATAGAAGATTAACCTGTCACTCAAAATTCTTACAAAAGCAGCTTCCCTCTCCTCCTTTTACTTGGTGTTCAAAAGTATGCGATGTGACGTCAGTGCAAGGAGCCTATACGTGGCTTGCACATGACGTCATTTCCGATGACCTCCAGAGAAAAGGGCAAGAAATCTTATCAGGATCCTCCTTTGTGGCTCCCGGATTTGCACAGGCGTCGCTATTCTCCTCCCAGAAGATTATAAAAGATTAATCTGTCACTCAAAATTCTTACGAAGGGAGTCTCCCTCTCCTCCTTTTACATGGTGTTCAAAAGTATGCGATGTGACGTCAGTGCAAGGAGCCTATACGTGGCTTGCACATGACGTATTTTCCGATGACCTCCTGAGAAAAGGGCAAGAAATCTTATCAGGATCCTCCTTTGTACCTCCCGGATTTGCACAGGCGTCGCTATTCTCCTCCCAGAAAATTATAGAAGATTAACCTGTCACTCAAAATTCTTACGAAGGGAGCTTCCCTCGCCTCCTTTTACTTGGTGTTCAAAAGTATGCGATGTGACGTCAGTGCAAGGAGCCTATACGTGGCTTGCACATGACGTCATTTCCGATGACCTCCAGAGAAAAGGGCAAGAAATCTTATCAGGATCCTCCTTTGTACCTCCCGGATTTGCACAGGCGTCGCTATTCTCCTCCCAAAAGATTATAGAAGATTAACCTGTCACTCAAAATTCTTACGAAGGTAGCTTCCCTCGCCTCCTTTTACTTGGTGTTCAAAAGTATGCGATGTGACGTCAGTGCAAGGATCCTATACGTGGCTTGCACATGACGTCATTTCCGATGACCTCCAGAGAAAAGGGCAAGAAATCTCATCAGGATCCTCCTTTGTACCTCCCGGATTTGCACAGGCGTCGCTATTCTCCTCCCAGAAGATTATAAAAGATTAACCTGTCACTCAAAATTCTTACAAAAGCAGCTTCCCTCTCCTCCTTTTACTTGGTGTTAAAAAGTATGCGATGTGACGTCAGTGCAAGGAGCCTATACGTGGCTTGCACATGACGTCATTTCCGATGACCTCCAGAGAAAAGGGCAAGAAATCTTATCAGGATCCTTCTTTGTGCCTCCCGGATTTGCACAGGCGTCGCTATTCTCCTCCCAGAAGATTATAGAAGATTAACCTGTCACTCAAAATTCTTACAAAAGCAGCTTCCCTCTCCTCCTTTTACTTGGTGTTCAAAAGTATGCGATGTGACGTCAGTGCAAGGAGACTATACGTGGCTTGCACATGACGTTATTTCCGATGACCTCCAGAGAAAAGGGCAAGAAATCTTATCAGGATCCTCCTTTGTGCCTCCCGGATTTGCACAGGTGTCGCTATTCTCCTCCCAGAAGATTATAGGAGATTAACCTGTCACTCAAAATTCTTACGAAGGGAGCTTCCCTCGCCTCCTTTTACTTGGTGTTCAAAAGTATGCGATGTGACGTCAGTGCAAGGAGCCTATACGTGGCTTGCACATGACGTCATTTCCGATGACCTCCAGAGAAAAGGGCAAGAAATCTTATCAGGATCCTCCTTTGTGCCTCCCGGATTTGCACAGGCGTCGCTATTCTCCTCCCAGAAGATTATAAAAGATTAACCTGTCACTCAAAATTCTTACGAAGGGAGCTCCTCTCCCCTCCTTTTACTTGGTGTTCAAAAGTATGCGATGTGACGTCAGTGCAAGGAGCCTATACGTGACTTGCACATGACGTTATTTCCGATGACCTCCAGAGAAAAGGGCAAGAAATCTTATCAGGATCCTCCTTTGTGCCTCCCGGATTTGCACAGGTGTCGCTATTCTCCTCCCAGAAGATTATAGGAGATTAACCTGTCACTCAAAATTCTTACGAAGGGAGCTTCCCTCGCCTCCTTTTACTTGGTGTTCAAAAGTATGCGATGTGACGTCAGTGCAAGGAGCCTATACGTGGCTTGCACATGACGTCATTTCCGATGACCTCCAGAGAAAAGGGCAAGAAATCTTATCAGGATCCTCCTTTGTGCCTCCCGGATTTGCACAGGCGTCGCTATTCTCCTCCCAGAAGATTATAAAAGATTAACCTGTCACTCAAAATTCTTACGAAGGGAGCTCCCCTCCCCTCCTTTTACTTGGTGTTCAAAAGTATGCGATGTGACGTCAGTGCAAGGAGCCTATACGTGACTTGCACATGACGTCATTTCCGATGACCTCCAGAGAAAAGGGCAAGTAATCTTATCAGGATCCTCCTTTGTGCCTCCCGGATTTGCACAGGCGTCGCTATTCTCCTCCCAGAAGATTATAAAAGATTAACCTGTCACTCAAAATTCTTACGAAGGGAGCTTCCCTCTTCCTTCTTTTACTTGGCGTTCAAAAGTATGCGATGTGACGTCAGTGCAAGGAGCCTATACGTGGCTTGCACATGACGTCATTTCCGATGACCTCCAGAGAGAAGGGCAAGAAATCTTATCAGGATCCTCCTTTGTGCCTCCCGGATTTGCACAGGCGTCGCTATTCTCCTCCCAGAGGATTATAGAAGATTAACCTGTCACTCAAAATTCTTACGAAGGGAGCTTCCCTCTCCTCCTTTTACTTGGTGTTCAAAAGTATGCGATGTGACGTCAGTGCAAGGAGCCTATAGGTGGCTTGCACATGACGTCATTTCCGATGACCTCCAGAGAAAAGGGCAAGAAATCCTATCAGGATCCTCCTTTGTGTCTCCCGGATTTGCACAGGCGTCGCTATTCTCCTCCCACAAGATTATAAAAGATTAATCTGTCACTCAAAATTCTTATAAAAGCAGCTTCCCTCTCCTCCTTTTACTTGGTGTTCAAAAGTATGCGATGTGACGTCAGTGCAAGGAGCCTATACGTGGCTTGCACATGACGTATTTTCCGATGACCTCCTGAGAAAAGGGCAAGAAATCTTATCAGGATCCTCCTTTGTACCTCCCGGATTTGCACAGGCGTCGCTATTCTCCTCCCAGAAAATTATAGAAGATTAACCTGTCACTCAAAATTCTTACGAAGGGAGCTTCCCTCGCCTCCTTTTACTTGGTGTTCAAAAGTATGCGATGTGACGTCAGTGCAAGGAGCCTATACGTGGCTTGCACATGACGTCATTTCCGATGACCTCCAGAGAAAAGGGCAAGAAATCTTATCAGGATCCTCCTTTGTACCTCCCGGATTTGCACAGGCGTCGCTATTCTCCTCCCAAAAGATTATAGAAGATTAACCTGTCACTCAAAATTCTTACGAAGGTAGCTTCCCTCGCCTCCTTTTACTTGGTGTTCAAAAGTATGCGATGTGACGTCAGTGCAAGGATCCTATACGTGGCTTGCACATGACGTCATTTCCGATGACCTCCAGAGAAAAGGGCAAGAAATCTCATCAGGATCCTCCTTTGTACCTCCCGGATTTGCACAGGCGTCGCTATTCTCCTCCCAGAAGATTATAAAAGATTAACCTGTCACTCAAAATTCTTACAAAAGCAGCTTCCCTCTCCTCCTTTTACTTGGTGTTAAAAAGTATGCGATGTGACGTCAGTGCAAGGAGCCTATACGTGGCTTGCACATGACGTCATTTCCGATGACCTCCAGAGAAAAGGGCAAGAAATCTTATCAGGATCCTTCTTTGTGCCTCCCGGATTTGCACAGGCGTCGCTATTCTCCTCCCAGAAGATTATAGAAGATTAACCTGTCACTCAAAATTCTTACAAAAGCAGCTTCCCTCTCCTCCTTTTACTTGGTGTTCAAAAGTATGCGATGTGACGTCAGTGCAAGGAGACTATACGTGGCTTGCACATGACGTTATTTCCGATGACCTCCAGAGAAAAGGGCAAGAAATCTTATCAGGATCCTCCTTTGTGCCTCCCGGATTTGCACAGGTGTCGCTATTCTCCTCCCAGAAGATTATAGGAGATTAACCTGTCACTCAAAATTCTTACGAAGGGAGCTTCCCTCGCCTCCTTTTACTTGGTGTTCAAAAGTATGCGATGTGACGTCAGTGCAAGGAGCCTATACGTGGCTTGCACATGACGTCATTTCCGATGACCTCCAGAGAAAAGGGCAAGAAATCTTATCAGGATCCTCCTTTGTGCCTCCCGGATTTGCACAGGCGTCGCTATTCTCCTCCCAGAAGATTATAAAAGATTAACCTGTCACTCAAAATTCTTACGAAGGGAGCTCCTCTCCCCTCCTTTTACTTGGTGTTCAAAAGTATGCGATGTGACGTCAGTGCAAGGAGCCTATACGTGACTTGCACATGACGTTATTTCCGATGACCTCCAGAGAAAAGGGCAAGAAATCTTATCAGGATCCTCCTTTGTGCCTCCCGGATTTGCACAGGTGTCGCTATTCTCCTCCCAGAAGATTATAGGAGATTAACCTGTCACTCAAAATTCTTACGAAGGGAGCTTCCCTCGCCTCCTTTTACTTGGTGTTCAAAAGTATGCGATGTGACGTCAGTGCAAGGAGCCTATACGTGGCTTGCACATGACGTCATTTCCGATGACCTCCAGAGAAAAGGGCAAGAAATCTTATCAGGATCCTCCTTTGTGCCTCCCGGATTTGCACAGGCGTCGCTATTCTCCTCCCAGAAGATTATAAAAGATTAACCTGTCACTCAAAATTCTTACGAAGGGAGCTCCCCTCCCCTCCTTTTACTTGGTGTTCAAAAGTATGCGATGTGACGTCAGTGCAAGGAGCCTATACGTGACTTGCACATGACGTCATTTCCGATGACCTCCAGAGAAAAGGGCAAGTAATCTTATCAGGATCCTCCTTTGTGCCTCCCGGATTTGCACAGGCGTCGCTATTCTCCTCCCAGAAGATTATAAAAGATTAACCTGTCACTCAAAATTCTTACGAAGGGAGCTTCCCTCTTCCTTCTTTTACTTGGCGTTCAAAAGTATGCGATGTGACGTCAGTGCAAGGAGCCTATACGTGGCTTGCACATGACGTCATTTCCGATGACCTCCAGAGAGAAGGGCAAGAAATCTTATCAGGATCCTCCTTTGTGCCTCCCGGATTTGCACAGG
This sequence comes from Ixodes scapularis, assembly GCF_016920785.2. NCBI lineage: Eukaryota > Metazoa > Arthropoda > Arachnida > Ixodida > Ixodidae > Ixodes > Ixodes scapularis. The sequence continues at coordinate 27,658,053 of NW_024609883.1, read as the reverse complement.
CGTCGCTATTCTCCTCCCAGAGGATTATAGAAGATTAACCTGTCACTCAAAATTCTTACGAAGGGAGCTTCCCTCTCCTCCTTTTACTTGGTGTTCAAAAGTATGCGATGTGACGTCAGTGCAAGGAGCCTATAGGTGGCTTGCACATGACGTCATTTCCGATGACCTCCAGAGAAAAGGGCAAGAAATCCTATCAGGATCCTCCTTTGTGTCTCCCGGATTTGCACAGGCGTCGCTATTCTCCTCCCACAAGATTATAAAAGATTAATCTGTCACTCAAAATTCTTATAAAAGCAGCTTCCCTCTCCTCCTTTTACTTGGTGTTCAAAAGTATGCGATGTGACGTCAGTGCAAGGAGCCTATACGTGGCTTGCACATGACGTCATTTCCAATGACCTCCAGAGAAAAGGTCAAGAAATCTTATCAGAATCCTCCTTTGCGCCTCCCGGATTTGCACAGGCGTCGCTATTCTCCTCCCAGAAGATTATAGATGATTAACCTGTCACTCAAAATTCTTACGAAGGGAGCTTCCCTCTCCTCCTTTTACTTGGTGTTCGAAAGTATGCGATGTGACGTCAGTGCAAGGAGCCTATACGTGGCTTGCGCATGACGTCATTTCCGATGACCTCCAGAGAAAAGGTCAAGAAATCTTATCAGGATCCCCCTTTGTGCCTCCCGGATTTGCACAGGCGTCGCTATTCTCCTCCCAGAAGATTATAAAAGATTAACCTGTCACTCAAAATTCTTACGAAGGGAGCTTCCCTCTCCTCCTTTTACTTGGTGTTCAAAAGTATGTGATGTGACGTCAGTGCAAGGAGCCAATACGTGGCTTGCACATGACGTCATTTCCGATGACCTCCAGAGAAAATGGCAAGTAATCTTATCAGGATCCTCCTTTGTGCCTCCTGGATTTGCACAGGCGTCGCTATTCTCCTCCCAGGAGATTATAGAAGATTGAGCTGTCACTCAAAATTCTTATAAAAGCAGCTTCCCTCTCCTCCTTTTACTTGGTGTTCAAAAGTATGCGATGTGACGTCAGTGCAAGGAGCCTATACGTGGCTTGCACATGACGTCATTTCCGATGACCTCCAGAGAAATGGGCAAGGAATCTTATCAGGATCCTCCTTTGTGCCTCCCGGATTTGCACAGGCGTCGCTATTCTCCTCCCAGAAGAGTATAGAAGATTAACCTGTCACTCAAAATTCTTACGAAGGGAGCTTCCCTCTCCTCCTTTTACTTGGTGTTCAAAAGTATGCGATGTGACGTCAGTGCATGGAGCCTATAGGTGGCTTGCACATGACGTCATTTCCGATGACCTCCAGAGAAAAGGGCAAGAAATCCTATCAGGATCCTCGTTTGTGCCTCCCGGATTTGCACAGGCGTCGCTATTCTCCTCCCACAAGATTATAAAAGATTAACCTGTCACTCAAAATTCTTACGAAGGGAGCTTCCCTCTCCTCCTTTTACTTGGTGTTCAAAAGTATGCGATGTGACGTCAGTGCAAGGAGCCTATACGTGGCTTGCACTTGACGTCATTTCCTATGACCTCCAGAGAAAAGGGCAAGGAATCTTATCAGGATCCTCTTTTGTGCCTCCCTGATTTGCACAGGCGTCGCTATTCTCCTCCCAGAAGATTATAAAAGATTAATCTGTCATTCAAAATTCTTACGAAGGGAGCTTCCCTCTCCTCCTTTTACTTGGTGTTCAAAAGTATGCGATGTGTCGTCAGTGCAAGGAGCCTCTACGTGGCTTGCACATGACGTAATTTCCGATGACCTCCAGAGAAATGGGCAAGGAATCTTATCAGGATCCTCCTTTGTGCCTCCCGGATTTGCACAGGCGTCGCTATTCTCCTCCCAGAAGATTATAAAAGATTAATCTGTCATTCAAAATTCTTACGAAGGGAGCTTCCCTCTCCTCCTTTTACTTGATGTTCAAAAGTATGCGATGTGACGTCAGTGCAAGGAGCCTATACGTGGCTTGCACATGACGTCATTTCCGATGACCTCCAGAGAAAAGGGCAAGAAATCTTATCAGGATCCTCCTTTGTGCCTCCCAGATTTGCACAGGCGTCGCTATTCTCCTCCCAGAAGATTATAGATTAACCTGTCACTCAAAATTCTTACAAAAGCAGCTTCCCTCTCCTCCTTTTACTTGGTGTTCAAAAGTATGCGATGTGACGTCAGTGCAAGGAGCCTATACGTGGCTTGCACCTGACGTCATTTCCGATGACCTCCAGAGAAAAGGGCAAGAAATCTTATCAGGATCCTCCTTTGTGGCTCCCGGATTTGCACAGGCGTCCCTATTCTCCTCCCAGAAGATTATAGAAGATTAACCTGTCACTCAAAATTCTTACGAAGGGAGCTTCCCTCTCCTCCTTTTACTTGGTGTTCAAAAATATGCGATGTGACGTCAGTGCAAGGAGCCTATACGTGGCTTGCACATGACGTCATTTCCAATGACCTCCAGAGAAAAGGGCAAGAAATCTTATCAGGATCCTCCTTTGTGCCTCCCGGATTTGCACAGGCGTCGCTATTCTCCTTCCAGAAGATTATAAAAGATTAACCGGTCACTCAAAATTCTTTCAAAAGCAGCTTCCCTCTCCTCCTTTTACTTGGTGTTCAAAAGTATGCGATGTGACGTCAGTGCAAGGAGCCTATACGTGGCTTGCACATGACGTCATTTCCGATGACCTCCAGAGAAAAGGGCAAGAAATCTTATCAGGATCCTCCTTTGTGCCTCCCGGATTTGCACAGGCGTCGCTATTCTCCTCCCAGAAGATTATAAAAGATTAATCTGTCACTCAAAATTCTTACGAAGGGAGTCTCCCTCTCCTCCTTTTACATGGTGTTCAAAAGTATGCGATGTGACGTCAGTGCAAGGAGCCTATACGTGGCTTGCACATGACGTCATTTCCGATGACCTACAGAGAAAAGGGCAAGGAATCTTATCAGGATCCTCCTTTGTACCTCCCGGATTCGCACAGGCGTCGCTATTCTCCTCCCAGAAGATTATAAAAGATTAACCTGTCACTCAAAATTCTTACGAAGGGAGCTTCCCTTTCCTCCTTTTACTTGGCGTTCAAAAGTATGCGATGTGACGTCAGTGCAGGGAGCCTATACGTGGCTTGCACATGACGTCATTTCCGATGACCTCCAGAGAAAAGGGCAAGAAATCTTATCAGGATCCTCCTTTGTGCCTCCCGGGTTTGCACAGGCGTCGCTATTCTCCTCCCAGAAGATTATAGAAGATTAACCTGTCACTCAAAATTCTTACGAAGGGAGCTTCCCTCGCCTCCTTTTACTTGGTGTTCAAAAGTATGCGATGTGACGTCAGTGCAAGGAGCCTATACGTGGCTTGCACATGACGTCATTTCCGATGACCTCCAGAGAAAAGGGCAAGAAATCTTATCAGGATCCTCCTTTGTGCCTCCCGGATTTGCACAGGCGTCGCTATTCTCCTCCCAGAAGATTATAAAAGATTAACCTGTCACTCAAAATTCTTACGAAGGGAGCTCCTCTCCCCTCCTTTTACTTGGTGTTCAAAAGTATGCGATGTGACGTCAGTGCAAGGAGCCTATACGTGACTTGCACATGACGTTATTTCCGATGACCTCCAGAGAAAAGGGCAAGAAATCTTATCAGGATCCTCCTTTGTGCCTCCCGGATTTGCACAGGTGTCGCTATTCTCCTCCCAGAAGATTATAGGAGATTAACCTGTCACTCAAAATTCTTACGAAGGGAGCTTCCCTCGCCTCCTTTTACTTGGTGTTCAAAAGTATGCGATGTGACGTCAGTGCAAGGAGCCTATACGTGGCTTGCACATGACGTCATTTCCGATGACCTCCAGAGAAAAGGGCAAGAAATCTTATCAGGATCCTCCTTTGTGCCTCCCGGATTTGCACAGGCGTCGCTATTCTCCTCCCAGAAGATTATAAAAGATTAACCTGTCACTCAAAATTCTTACGAAGGGAGCTCCCCTCCCCTCCTTTTACTTGGTGTTCAAAAGTATGCGATGTGACGTCAGTGCAAGGAGCCTATACGTGACTTGCACATGACGTCATTTCCGATGACCTCCAGAGAAAAGGGCAAGTAATCTTATCAGGATCCTCCTTTGTGCCTCCCGGATTTGCACAGGCGTCGCTATTCTCCTCCCAGAAGATTATAAAAGATTAACCTGTCACTCAAAATTCTTACGAAGGGAGCTTCCCTCTTCCTTCTTTTACTTGGCGTTCAAAAGTATGCGATGTGACGTCAGTGCAAGGAGCCTATACGTGGCTTGCACATGACGTCATTTCCGATGACCTCCAGAGAGAAGGGCAAGAAATCTTATCAGGATCCTCCTTTGTGCCTCCCGGATTTGCACAGGCGTCGCTATTCTCCTCCCAGAGGATTATAGAAGATTAACCTGTCACTCAAAATTCTTACGAAGGGAGCTTCCCTCTCCTCCTTTTACTTGGTGTTCAAAAGTATGCGATGTGACGTCAGTGCAAGGAGCCTATAGGTGGCTTGCACATGACGTCATTTCCGATGACCTCCAGAGAAAAGGGCAAGAAATCCTATCAGGATCCTCCTTTGTGTCTCCCGGATTTGCACAGGCGTCGCTATTCTCCTCCCACAAGATTATAAAAGATTAATCTGTCACTCAAAATTCTTATAAAAGCAGCTTCCCTCTCCTCCTTTTACTTGGTGTTCAAAAGTATGCGATGTGACGTCAGTGCAAGGAGCCTATACGTGGCTTGCACATGACGTATTTTCCGATGACCTCCTGAGAAAAGGGCAAGAAATCTTATCAGGATCCTCCTTTGTACCTCCCGGATTTGCACAGGCGTCGCTATTCTCCTCCCAGAAAATTATAGAAGATTAACCTGTCACTCAAAATTCTTACGAAGGGAGCTTCCCTCGCCTCCTTTTACTTGGTGTTCAAAAGTATGCGATGTGACGTCAGTGCAAGGAGCCTATACGTGGCTTGCACATGACGTCATTTCCGATGACCTCCAGAGAAAAGGGCAAGAAATCTTATCAGGATCCTCCTTTGTACCTCCCGGATTTGCACAGGCGTCGCTATTCTCCTCCCAAAAGATTATAGAAGATTAACCTGTCACTCAAAATTCTTACGAAGGTAGCTTCCCTCGCCTCCTTTTACTTGGTGTTCAAAAGTATGCGATGTGACGTCAGTGCAAGGATCCTATACGTGGCTTGCACATGACGTCATTTCCGATGACCTCCAGAGAAAAGGGCAAGAAATCTCATCAGGATCCTCCTTTGTACCTCCCGGATTTGCACAGGCGTCGCTATTCTCCTCCCAGAAGATTATAAAAGATTAACCTGTCACTCAAAATTCTTACAAAAGCAGCTTCCCTCTCCTCCTTTTACTTGGTGTTAAAAAGTATGCGATGTGACGTCAGTGCAAGGAGCCTATACGTGGCTTGCACATGACGTCATTTCCGATGACCTCCAGAGAAAAGGGCAAGAAATCTTATCAGGATCCTTCTTTGTGCCTCCCGGATTTGCACAGGCGTCGCTATTCTCCTCCCAGAAGATTATAGAAGATTAACCTGTCACTCAAAATTCTTACAAAAGCAGCTTCCCTCTCCTCCTTTTACTTGGTGTTCAAAAGTATGCGATGTGACGTCAGTGCAAGGAGACTATACGTGGCTTGCACATGACGTTATTTCCGATGACCTCCAGAGAAAAGGGCAAGAAATCTTATCAGGATCCTCCTTTGTGCCTCCCGGATTTGCACAGGTGTCGCTATTCTCCTCCCAGAAGATTATAGGAGATTAACCTGTCACTCAAAATTCTTACGAAGGGAGCTTCCCTCGCCTCCTTTTACTTGGTGTTCAAAAGTATGCGATGTGACGTCAGTGCAAGGAGCCTATACGTGGCTTGCACATGACGTCATTTCCGATGACCTCCAGAGAAAAGGGCAAGAAATCTTATCAGGATCCTCCTTTGTGCCTCCCGGATTTGCACAGGCGTCGCTATTCTCCTCCCAGAAGATTATAAAAGATTAACCTGTCACTCAAAATTCTTACGAAGGGAGCTCCTCTCCCCTCCTTTTACTTGGTGTTCAAAAGTATGCGATGTGACGTCAGTGCAAGGAGCCTATACGTGACTTGCACATGACGTTATTTCCGATGACCTCCAGAGAAAAGGGCAAGAAATCTTATCAGGATCCTCCTTTGTGCCTCCCGGATTTGCACAGGTGTCGCTATTCTCCTCCCAGAAGATTATAGGAGATTAACCTGTCACTCAAAATTCTTACGAAGGGAGCTTCCCTCGCCTCCTTTTACTTGGTGTTCAAAAGTATGCGATGTGACGTCAGTGCAAGGAGCCTATACGTGGCTTGCACATGACGTCATTTCCGATGACCTCCAGAGAAAAGGGCAAGAAATCTTATCAGGATCCTCCTTTGTGCCTCCCGGATTTGCACAGGCGTCGCTATTCTCCTCCCAGAAGATTATAAAAGATTAACCTGTCACTCAAAATTCTTACGAAGGGAGCTCCCCTCCCCTCCTTTTACTTGGTGTTCAAAAGTATGCGATGTGACGTCAGTGCAAGGAGCCTATACGTGACTTGCACATGACGTCATTTCCGATGACCTCCAGAGAAAAGGGCAAGTAATCTTATCAGGATCCTCCTTTGTGCCTCCCGGATTTGCACAGGCGTCGCTATTCTCCTCCCAGAAGATTATAAAAGATTAACCTGTCACTCAAAATTCTTACGAAGGGAGCTTCCCTCTTCCTTCTTTTACTTGGCGTTCAAAAGTATGCGATGTGACGTCAGTGCAAGGAGCCTATACGTGGCTTGCACATGACGTCATTTCCGATGACCTCCAGAGAGAAGGGCAAGAAATCTTATCAGGATCCTCCTTTGTGCCTCCCGGATTTGCACAGGCGTCGCTATTCTCCTCCCAGAGGATTATAGAAGATTAACCTGTCACTCAAAATTCTTACGAAGGGAGCTTCCCTCTCCTCCTTTTACTTGGTGTTCAAAAGTATGCGATGTGACGTCAGTGCAAGGAGCCTATAGGTGGCTTGCACATGACGTCATTTCCGATGACCTCCAGAGAAAAGGGCAAGAAATCCTATCAGGATCCTCCTTTGTGTCTCCCGGATTTGCACAGGCGTCGCTATTCTCCTCCCACAAGATTATAAAAGATTAATCTGTCACTCAAAATTCTTATAAAAGCAGCTTCCCTCTCCTCCTTTTACTTGGTGTTCAAAAGTATGCGATGTGACGTCAGTGCAAGGAGCCTATACGTGGCTTGCACATGACGTCATTTCCAATGACCTCCAGAGAAAAGGTCAAGAAATCTTATCAGAATCCTCCTTTGCGCCTCCCGGATTTGCACAGGCGTCGCTATTCTCCTCCCAGAAGATTATAGATGATTAACCTGTCACTCAAAATTCTTACGAAGGGAGCTTCCCTCTCCTCCTTTTACTTGGTGTTCGAAAGTATGCGATGTGACGTCAGTGCAAGGAGCCTATACGTGGCTTGCGCATGACGTCATTTCCGATGACCTCCAGAGAAAAGGTCAAGAAATCTTATCAGGATCCCCCTTTGTGCCTCCCGGATTTGCACAGGCGTCGCTATTCTCCTCCCAGAAGATTATAAAAGATTAACCTGTCACTCAAAATTCTTACGAAGGGAGCTTCCCTCTCCTCCTTTTACTTGGTGTTCAAAAGTATGTGATGTGACGTCAGTGCAAGGAGCCAATACGTGGCTTGCACATGACGTCATTTCCGATGACCTCCAGAGAAAATGGCAAGTAATCTTATCAGGATCCTCCTTTGTGCCTCCTGGATTTGCACAGGCGTCGCTATTCTCCTCCCAGGAGATTATAGAAGATTGAGCTGTCACTCAAAATTCTTATAAAAGCAGCTTCCCTCTCCTCCTTTTACTTGGTGTTCAAAAGTATGCGATGTGACGTCAGTGCAAGGAGCCTATACGTGGCTTGCACATGACGTCATTTCCGATGACCTCCAGAGAAATGGGCAAGGAATCTTATCAGGATCCTCCTTTGTGCCTCCCGGATTTGCACAGGCGTCGCTATTCTCCTCCCAGAAGAGTATAGAAGATTAACCTGTCACTCAAAATTCTTACGAAGGGAGCTTCCCTCTCCTCCTTTTACTTGGTGTTCAAAAGTATGCGATGTGACGTCAGTGCATGGAGCCTATAGGTGGCTTGCACATGACGTCATTTCCGATGACCTCCAGAGAAAAGGGCAAGAAATCCTATCAGGATCCTCGTTTGTGCCTCCCGGATTTGCACAGGCGTCGCTATTCTCCTCCCACAAGATTATAAAAGATTAACCTGTCACTCAAAATTCTTACGAAGGGAGCTTCCCTCTCCTCCTTTTACTTGGTGTTCAAAAGTATGCGATGTGACGTCAGTGCAAGGAGCCTATACGTGGCTTGCACTTGACGTCATTTCCTATGACCTCCAGAGAAAAGGGCAAGGAATCTTATCAGGATCCTCTTTTGTGCCTCCCTGATTTGCACAGGCGTCGCTATTCTCCTCCCAGAAGATTATAAAAGATTAATCTGTCATTCAAAATTCTTACGAAGGGAGCTTCCCTCTCCTCCTTTTACTTGGTGTTCAAAAGTATGCGATGTGTCGTCAGTGCAAGGAGCCTCTACGTGGCTTGCACATGACGTAATTTCCGATGACCTCCAGAGAAATGGGCAAGGAATCTTATCAGGATCCTCCTTTGTGCCTCCCGGATTTGCACAGGCGTCGCTATTCTCCTCCCAGAAGATTATAAAAGATTAATCTGTCATTCAAAATTCTTACGAAGGGAGCTTCCCTCTCCTCCTTTTACTTGATGTTCAAAAGTATGCGATGTGACGTCAGTGCAAGGAGCCTATACGTGGCTTGCACATGACGTCATTTCCGATGACCTCCAGAGAAAAGGGCAAGAAATCTTATCAGGATCCTCCTTTGTGCCTCCCAGATTTGCACAGGCGTCGCTATTCTCCTCCCAGAAGATTATAGATTAACCTGTCACTCAAAATTCTTACAAAAGCAGCTTCCCTCTCCTCCTTTTACTTGGTGTTCAAAAGTATGCGATGTGACGTCAGTGCAAGGAGCCTATACGTGGCTTGCACCTGACGTCATTTCCGATGACCTCCAGAGAAAAGGGCAAGAAATCTTATCAGGATCCTCCTTTGTGGCTCCCGGATTTGCACAGGCGTCCCTATTCTCCTCCCAGAAGATTATAGAAGATTAACCTGTCACTCAAAATTCTTACGAAGGGAGCTTCCCTCTCCTCCTTTTACTTGGTGTTCAAAAATATGCGATGTGACGTCAGTGCAAGGAGCCTATACGTGGCTTGCACATGACGTCATTTCCAATGACCTCCAGAGAAAAGGGCAAGAAATCTTATCAGGATCCTCCTTTGTGCCTCCCGGATTTGCACAGGCGTCGCTATTCTCCTTCCAGAAGATTATAAAAGATTAACCGGTCACTCAAAATTCTTTCAAAAGCAGCTTCCCTCTCCTCCTTTTACTTGGTGTTCAAAAGTATGCGATGTGACGTCAGTGCAAGGAGCCTATACGTGGCTTGCACATGACGTCATTTCCGATGACCTCCAGAGAAAAGGGCAAGAAATCTTATCAGGATCCTCCTTTGTGCCTCCCGGATTTGCACAGGCGTCGCTATTCTCCTCCCAGAAGATTATAAAAGATTAATCTGTCACTCAAAATTCTTACGAAGGGAGTCTCCCTCTCCTCCTTTTACATGGTGTTCAAAAGTATGCGATGTGACGTCAGTGCAAGGAGCCTATACGTGGCTTGCACATGACGTCATTTCCGATGACCTACAGAGAAAAGGGCAAGGAATCTTATCAGGATCCTCCTTTGTACCTCCCGGATTCGCACAGGCGTCGCTATTCTCCTCCCAGAAGATTATAAAAGATTAACCTGTCACTCAAAATTCTTACGAAGGGAGCTTCCCTTTCCTCCTTTTACTTGGCGTTCAAAAGTATGCGATGTGACGTCAGTGCAGGGAGCCTATACGTGGCTTGCACATGACGTCATTTCCGATGACCTCCAGAGAAAAGGGCAAGAAATCTTATCAGGATCCTCCTTTGTGCCTCCCGGGTTTGCACAGGCGTCGCTATTCTCCTCCCAGAAGATTATAGAAGATTAACCTGTCACTCAAAATTCTTACGAAGGGAGTTTCCCTCTCCTCCTTTTAATTGGTGTTCAAAAGTATGCGATGTGACGTCAGTGCAAGGAGCCTATACGTGGCTTGCACATGACGTCATTTCCGATGACCTCTAGAGAAAAGGGCAAGAAATCCTATCAGGATCCTCCTTTGTGCCTCCCGGATTTGCACAGGCGTCGCTATTCTCCTCCCAGAAGATTATAAAAGATTAACCTGTCACTCAGAATTCTTACGAAGGGAGCTTCCCTCTCCTCCTTTTACTTGGTGTTCAAAAGTATGTGATGTGACGTCAGTGCAAGGAGCCTATACGTGGCTTGCACATGACGTCATTTCCGATGACCTCCAGAAAAAAGGGCAAGTAATCTTATCAGGATCCTCCTTTGTGCCTCCCGGATTTGCACAGGCGTCGCTATTCTCCTCCCAGAAGATTATAAAAGATTAACCTGTCACTCAAAATTCTTACGAAGGGAGCTTCCCTCTCCTCCTTTTACTTGGTGTTCAAAAGTATGCGATGTGACGTCAGTGCAAGGAGCCAATACGTGGCTTGCACATGACGTCATTTCCGATGACCTCCAGAGAAAAGGGCAAGTAATCTTATCAGGATCCTCCTTTGTGCCTCCTGGATTTGCACAGGCGTCGCTATTCTCCTCCCAGAAGATTATAGAAGATTGACCTGTCACTCAAAATTCTTATAAAGGCAGCTTCCCTCTCCTCCTTTTACTTGGTGTTCAAAAGTATGCGATGTGACGTCAGTGCAAGGAGCCTATACGTGGCTTGCACATGACGTCATTTCCGATGACCTCCAGAGAAAAGGGCAAGGAATCTTATCAGGATCCTCCTTTGTGCCTCCCGGATTTGCACACGCGTCGCTATTCTCCTCCCAGAAGATTATAGAAGATTAACCAGTCACTCTATATTCTTACAAAAGCAGCTTCCCTCTCCTCCTTTTACTTAGTGTTCAAAAGTATGCGATGTGACGTCAGTGCAAGGAGCCTATACGTGGCTTGCACATGACGTCATTTCCAATGACCTCCAGAGAAAAGGGCAAGAAATCTTATCAGGATCCTCCTTTGTGCCTCCCGGATTTGCACAGGTGTCGCTATTCTCCTCGCAGAAGATTATAGAAGATTAACCTGTCACTCAAAATTCTTACGAAGGGAGCTTCCCTCTCCTGTTTTTACTTGGTGTTCAAAAGTATGCGATGTGACGTCAGTGCAAGGAGCCTATACAAGGCTTGCACATGACGTCATTTCCGATGACCTCCAGAGAAAAGGGCAAGAAATCTCATCAGGATCCTCCTTTGTACCTCCCGGATTTGCACAGGCGTCGCTATTCTCCTCCCAGAAGATTATAAAAGATTAACCTGTCACTCAAAATTCTTACAAAAGCAGCTTCCCTCTCCTCCTTTTACTTTGTGTTTAAAAGTATGCGATGTGACGTCAGTGCAAGGAGCCTATACGTGGCTTGCACATGACGTCATTTCCGATGACCTCCAGAGAAAAGGGCAAGAAATCTTATCAGGATCCTTCTTTGTGCCTCCCGGATTTGCACAGGCGTCGCTATTCTCCTCCCAGAAGATTATAGAAGATTAACCTGTCACTCAAAATTCTTACAAAAGCAGCTTCCCTCTCCTCCTTTTACTTGGTGTTCAAAAGTATGCGATGTGACGTCAGTGCAAGGAGCCTATACGTGGCTTGCACATGACGTCATTTCCAATGACCTCCAGAGAAAAGGGCAAGAAATCTTATCAGGATCCTCCTTTGTGCCTCCCGGATTTGCACAGGTGTCGCTATTCTCCTCGCAGAAGATTATAGAAGATTAACCTGTCACTCAAAATTCTTACGAAGGGAGCTTCCCTCTCCTGTTTTTACTTGGTGTTCAAAAGTATGCGATGTGACGTCAGTGCAATGAGCCTATACAAGGCTTGCACATGACGTCATTTCCGATGACCTCCAGAGAAAAGGGCAAGAAATCTCATCAGGATCCTCCTTTGTACCTCCCGGATTTGCACAGGCGTCGCTATTCTCCTCCCAGAAGACTATAAAAGATTAATCTGTCATTCAAAATTCTTACGAAGGGAGCTTCCCTCTCCTCCTTTTACTTGATGTTCAAAAGTATGCGATGTGACGTCAGTGCAAGGAGCCTATACGTGGCTTGCACATGACGTCATTTCCGATGACCTCCAGAGAAAAGGGCAAGAAATCTTATCAGGATCCTCCTTTGTGCCTCCCAGATTTGCACAGGCGTCGCTATTCTCCTCCCAGAAGATTATAAAAGATTAATCTGTCACTCAAAATTCTTACGAAGGGAGCTTCCCTCTCCTCCTTTTACTTGGTGTTCAAAAGTATGCGATGTGACGTCAGTGCAAGGAGCCTATACGTGGCTTGCACATGACGTCATTTCCGATGACCTCCAGAGAAAAGGGCAAGAAATCTTATCAGGATCCTCCTTTGTGGCTCCCGGATTTGCACAGGCGTCCCTATTCTCCTCCCAGAAGATTATAGAAGATTAACCTGTCACTCAAAATTCTTACGAAGGGAGCTTCCCTCTCCTCCTTTTACTTGGTGTTCAAAAATATGCGATGTGACGTCAGTGCAAGGAGCCTATACGTGGCTTGCACATGACGTCATTTCCAATGACCTCCAGAGAAAAGGGCAAGAAATCTTATCAGGATCCTCCTTTGTGCCTCCCGGATTTGCACAGGCGTCGCTATTCTCCTTCCAGAAGATTATAAAAGATTAACCGGTCACTCAAAATTCTTACAAAAGCAGCTTCCCTCTCCTCCTTTTACTTGGTGTTCAAAAGTATGCGATGTGACGTCAGTGCAAGGAGCCTATACGTGGCTTGCACATGACGTCATTTCCGATGACCTCCAGAGAAAAGGGCAAGAAATCTTATCAGGATCCTCCTTTGTGCCTCCCGGATTTGCACAGGCGTCGCTATTCTCCTCCCAGAAGATTATAAAAGATTAATCTGTCACTCAAAATTCTTACGAAGGGAGTCTCCCTCTCCTCCTTTTACATGGTGTTCAAAAGTATGCGATGTGACGTCAGTGCAAGGAGCCTATACGTGGCTTGCACATGATGTCATTTCCGATGACCTCCAGAGAAAAGGGCAAGAAATCTTATCAGGATCCTCCTTTGTGCCTCCCAGATTTGCACAGGCGTCGCTATTCTCCTCCCAGAAGATTATAAAAGATTAATCTGTCACTCAAAATTCTTACGAAGGGAGCTTCCCTCTCCTCCTTTTACTTGGTGTTCAAAAGTATGCGATGTGACGTCAGTGCAGGGAGCCTATACGTGGCTTGCACATGACGTCATTTCCGATGACCTCCAGAGAAAAGGGCAAGAAATCTTATCAGGATCCTCCTTTGTGCCTCCCGGGTTTGCACAGGCGTCGCTATTCTCCTCCCAGAAGATTATAGAAGATTAACCTGTCACTCAAAATTCTTACGAAGGGAGTTTCCCTCTCCTCCTTTTAATTGGTGTTCAAAAGTATGCGATGTGACGTCAGTGCAAGGAGCCTATACGTGGCTTGCACATGACGTCATTTCCGATGACCTCCAGAGAAAAGGGCAAGAAATCCTATCAGGATCCTCCTTTGTGCCTCCCGGATTTGCACAGGCGTCGCTATTCTCCTCCCAGAAGATTATAAAAGATTAACCTGTCACTCAGAATTCTTACGAAGGGAGCTTCCCTCTCCTCCTTTTACTTGGTGTTCAAAAGTATGTGATGTGACGTCAGTGCAAGGAGCCTATACGTGGCTTGCACATGACGTCATTTCCGATGACCTCCAGAAAAAAGGGCAAGTAATCTTATCAGGATCCTCCTTTGTGCCTCCCGGATTTGCACAGGCGTCGCTATTCTCCTCCCAGAAGATTATAAAAGATTAACCTGTCACTCAAAATTCTTACGAAGGGAGCTTCCCTCTCCTCCTTTTACTTGGTGTTCAAAAGTATGCGATGTGACGTCAGTGCAAGGAGCCAATACGTGGCTTGCACATGACGTCATTTCCGATGACCTCCAGAGAAAAGGGCAAGTAATCTTATCAGGATCCTCCTTTGTGCCTCCTGGATTTGCACAGGCGTCGCTATTCTCCTCCCAGAAGATTATAGAAGATTGACCTGTCACTCAAAATTCTTATAAAGGCAGCTTCCCTCTCCTCCTTTTACTTGGTGTTCAAAAGTATGCGATGTGACGTCAGTGCAAGGAGCCTATACGTGGCTTGCACATGACGTCATTTCCGATGACCTCCAGAGAAAAGGGCAAGGAATCTTATCAGGATCCTCCTTTGTGCCTCCCGGATTTGCACAGGCGTCGCTATTCTCCTCCCAGAAGATTATAAAAGATTAATCTGTCACTCAAAATTCTTACGAAGGGAGCTTCCCTCTCCTCCTTTTACTTGGTGTTCAAAAGTATGCGATGTGACGTCAGTGCAAGGAGCCTATACGTGGCTTGCACATGACGTCATTTCCGATGACCTCCAGAGAAAAGGGCAAGGAATCTTATCAGGATCCTCCTTTGTGCCTCCCGGATTTGCACAGGCGTCGCTATTCTCCTCCCAGAAGATTATAAAAGATTAATCTGTCACTCAAAATTCTTACGAAGGGAGCTTCCCTCTCCTCCTTTTACTTGGTGTTCAAAAGTATGCGATGTGACGTCAGTGCAAGGAGCCTATACGTGGCTTGCACATGACGTCATTTCCGATGACCTCCAGAGAAAAGGGCAAGGAATCTTATCAGGATCCTCCTTTGTGCCTCCCGGATTTGCACAGGCGTCGCTATTCTCCTCCCAGAAGATTATAGAAGATTAACCAGTCACTCTAAATTCTTACAAAAGCAGCTTCCCTCTCCTCCTTTTACTTAGTGTTCAAAAGTATGCGATGTGACGTCAGTGCAAGGAGCCTATACGTGGCTTGCACATGACGTCATTTCCAATGACCTCCAGAGAAAAGGGCAAGAAATCTTATCAGGATCCTCCTTTGTGCCTCCCGGATTTGCACAGGTGTCGCTATTCTCCTCGCAGAAGATTATAGAAGATTAACCTGTCACTCAAAATTCTTACGAAGGGAGCTTCCCTCTCCTGTTTTTACTTGGTGTTCAAAAGTATGCGATGTGACGTCAGTGCAAGGAGCCTACACAAGGCTTGCACATGACGTCATTTCCGATGACCTCCAGAGAAAAGGGCAAGAAATCTCATCAGGATCCTCCTTTGTACCTCCCGGATTTGCACAGGCGTCGCTATTCTCCTCCCAGAAGATTATAAAAGATTAACCTGTCACTCAAAATTCTTACAAAAGCAGCTTCCCTCTCCTCCTTTTACTTTGTGTTTAAAAGTATGCGATGTGACGTCAGTGCAAGGAGCCTATACGTGGCTTGCACATGACGTCATTTCCGATGACCTCCAGAGAAAAGGGCAAGAAATCTTATCAGGATCCTTCTTTGTGCCTCCCGGATTTGCACAGGCGTCGCTATTCTCCTCCCAGAAGATTATAGAAGATTAACCTGTCACTCAAAATTCTTACAAAAGCAGCTTCCCTCTCCTCCTTTTACTTGGTGTTCAAAAGTATGCGATGTGACGTCAGTGCAAGGAGCCTATACGTGGCTTGCACATGACGTCATTTCCAATGACCTCCAGAGAAAAGGGCAAGAAATCTTATCAGGATCCTCCTTTGTGCCTCCCGGATTTGCACAGGTGTCGCTATTCTCCTCGCAGAAGATTATAGAAGATTAACCTGTCACTCAAAATTCTTACGAAGGGAGCTTCCCTCTCCTGTTTTTACTTGGTGTTCAAAAGTATGCGATGTGACGTCAGTGCAAGGAGCCTATACAAGGCTTGCACATGACGTCATTTCCGATGACCTCCAGAGAAAAGGGCAAGAAATCTCATCAGGATCCTCCTTTGTACCTCCCGGATTTGCACAGGCGTCGCTATTCTCCTCCCAGAAGATTATAAAAGATTAACCTGTCACTCAAAATTCTTACAAAAGCAGCTTCCCTCTCCTCCTTTTACTTTGTGTTTAAAAGTATGCGATGTGACGTCAGTGCAAGGAGCCTATACGTGGCTTGCACATGACGTCATTTCCGATGACCTCCAGAGAAAAGGGCAAGAAATCTTATCAGGATCCTTCTTTGTGCCTCCCGGATTTGCACAGGCGTCGCTATTCTCCTCCCAGAAGATTATAGAAGATTAACCTGTCACTTAAAATTCTTACAAAAGCAGCTTCCCTCTCCTCCTTTTACTTGGTGTTCAAAAGTATGCGATGTGACGTCAGTGCAAGGAGCCTATACGTGGCTTGCACATGACGTCATTTCCTATGACCTCCAGAGAAAAGGGCAAGAAATCTTATCAGGATCCTCCTTTGTGCCTCCCGGTTTTGCACAGGCGTCGCTATTCTCCTCCCAGAAGATTATAGAAGATTAACCAGTCACTCTAAATTCTTACAAAAGCAGCTTCCCTCTCCTCCTTTTACTTGGTGTTCAAAAGTATGCGATGTGACGTCAGTGCAAGGAGCCTATACGTGGCTTGCACATGACGTCATTTCCAATGACCTCCAGAGAAAAGGGCAAGAAATCTTATCAGGATCCTCCTTTGTGCCTCCCGGATTTGCACAGGCGTCGCTATTCTCCTCCCAGAAGATTATAAAAGATTAACCTATCACTCAAAATTCTTACAGAAGCAGCTTCCCTCTCCTCCTTTTACTTGGTGTTCAAAAGTATGCGATGTGACTTCAGTGCCAGGCGATTTGCCTTTTTTTTTTATGCGATGAGCTTGGATGAACGCAAGTTGAAGCACGACGAAGCGACTGACACCCCCTAAAGCCCCTTTCCACCCGCGATGCGTGCGACTAGAGGTCTGCACGGGCAGATATTTAGAAGCTTCGGCCCGTTGTTTATTGAACCCAGACTTGTCCGCGGCCCGCTATTCATTTCCAACAGCCGGCCCGGCCTGGCCCGAAGCTAATTTTCACGGGCCAGCTGCGCTTTATTTTAGCCCAGTACGAATAGCTCACGAATTGCGCGTCATGGCAACTCGCTTGCAACTGCTACACATAAGTTGATTACGGTTGCCAATAATAAGTACTGTAAACAATTTTTTTTCTGTAATTATTAGGTGGACCAATCTGCAGGCCTAGGCAACTTGTTAAGAGAAGTTACCCTGATCTTCCTTTTCTGCGACAAAAACCGCGTGGAAAGGACGAAAAAAAAAATGACAAGCATCAGTAAACAAAATCACGTGTCACAGTTGGAAAAGAAGAGGAACGTCAATACGGGTTTGGACAAAAGACGGAGAAAGTTCCAAATTGGCCAGTCTCACTGCGCAACACCCCCCCCCCCCCCCCCCCAAAAAAAAAAAAAAATAAATAAAGGTTTTGCTTTTTGCGGTGGTCTGCGAGAAATTGTTCAGGAAAAGAACCCCTCCGAGGAACCTCTTCACCCATATTGGGGATACAAGCACTTGTACGTACAGATGGTTTACGCCGGCGAGGGTGCGTATTGTGTAGGCTCGTGTGTGTGCGTGTTGCTGGTGAGAAGAGCAGCGCCGCTAGTCCTCTGGAAGAGCATACGTTGCACACACCGAACCGTACAAAAACATAGACGCACACACTCATGCTTCAGTATCTGTTTCTCCCCCACTGTGGTTCCTCGCAACCCCCGAACGCGCTTCCAAAAAAACATGCCGCAAAAAAAAAAAAAAAAGTAATGGTCGGTTTTGGCTTGCTTCGGCTCCCCTTATAGACTTGACTTGCTTCGGCTCCCCTTATAGACTACATTCACGAAGGGCCCGGGCCCGGGCCCTTCATGAATGTAGCCGTGAAGCCCGAGCCCGGCCCGTGGCCCGGCCCGACCCGTGGCCCGCGGTCTAGCCCCGTACCAGACCTCTACCTACGCTTGCCCCTCTGTTTGACTGGGCAGACATCGCCCCCTCGCGGCTAGCTACGGAGTTAGCGGGGAGCGCGCGCGGCCATTGTTTGTTTGTTTGTTTACTTTGGGGTGAAGAGAAAGGGGGGAGCCAGGAGATATGTGGGCCTCCAGTCAGGGGCAAGTCGCTACCTGGCTTTTTGGGAGATGGGTAAATAAAGGAAAGAGGAAGAAGAAATGGTTATGTAAAAGTTCGAACATCTGATGCATTGTCGTCCAAAAGCCAACGGCTTGTTTAGAATTGGGCTTGTGAGAAAATGACTCCACAGCGAGCAGGAAGATAGCATCCACTCCCATCGCAGTGCCGATCCGAGATGGCAAAGTCCGTCAATGTACCGCCAGGGGCGGATCCAGACCTCCATTTTAGGGGGGGGGGGGCGGTTCCTCGGTGTAAAAGGGGGGGGGGGGGAGGGGGGGAGTGTTTATATTTTTTGTGGAGTTATCGTGTTTACTACACTCTGATAACATAATATAGATCTTGAGAGCTTTTGTATCGGTTTACCTGTCGGGGATGAACTCTTTGAATTAAAACCTTTCGGGTGACCACGCTAGAGGTAAGTACTCGAAAATTGTGGTGACACTATCCTTTCTGAAACTTGGGTTTCAGACCGACACTACGTGAGCAGTGGATTTAGGGCAGTCTAAAGACATTGCCTTGGCAGACATTCTGGTTGGAGCTAGTGCTCAACTGCTGCAGCAACGGGTAGAGCGGCTTAAATCAGCGGAGCGAGTACGTTGCAAACAAGCGACAAAAATGGCCCGGCGGCTTCGACGCTGCTCGCGGCGTCAAAACACTGTTGACGCAGCGAGCGAAACGAACGCTGCTAGGCGTCGGTTGTTCGCCGTATATTTGGAATGTCCAGAGCGCAGCACATGCGGCATTGCCAACCTAAACTCGTGTTTTCACGTGTTCTAGATGCAACTCGAGAACCAAAGCGAATAATTGTTGAATATTTTTGAAAGCATGTTGCAGTTCGGCAACTATAACTTTTGAACTTAGACACGACCTTAAACCAGCAATGGATCCTTCCAAATTATATTCGATTGCACCTCGTCTGGATATTTTCTGTATCAAAAGAACACTTACTTGTTTCTGGGTAGTTAGCTCATTCGTCAGGGTCGAGAGGACAGGTGCAGAGATATGATGGGGCAGAGCGGTTGTAAGGTCGGCGAATCTCAACTGGGCTAAAGGCCGATCATGACTGCAGCACGGATGTTTGGGAGTCGGTGTTCACTCGAACGGGCACAGGCACTGTCTATTTAATTTATTTATAGCCGCATCTTTGAAAGGGCTCGTTTTCCCCAAGTCCGTTCGACACACACATATTCGCTCCTGCAAAGCCGCGCGAAAGCTCTGCCGTAAATCCACAGAAGCCGCGTTTAACTGGAAAAGATGGCGCCAAGGGAAGACAAGGGGTAGCGGGCGCCTTTCCTAAAATATGTCCCGCCACCCTAAGTTGAAACGGCATTGTATACAAATAAATGCCTACGGCGTCGGCTTGAGGACCCCGTGTAAGCAGCCTCCAGCCTTTAGAGTGCTCGTACCGTTTATCTTTCTTTTATTAGCTTCCCGCCACGAGAAGTCGTACCGCACGCAGTATGAAGCCCATTAGAGGAAACATCTCCCCCTTCTGGCGCTCGTCGGCTTCTTTCTGTATTCCGCGCTGCGGCACTGATCCTCAGTGAGGGATGGAGGCGAGGACGAAAGCGGGCTTACGTTTAAGCCGAGGTTGTGGGGAAGTATGGAGCGTCTTCAGGAGAAGCTCAGACCCAGACTACACTGTACCCAGAGCATTCGCTTCCTCTCTCAGTTGACTGGTTGTACAAGCTGCATCCCCCCTCCCCCCCCCCCCCCCTGGAACGTCTCCTCCCGGTACGTCCCCTCTGCACTTCCCTTGGCAATGAGCACACCGTGCCAATAATATACCTTTAGTGAGCCCGTGGGCGACAGCATCTCAAAGCAAGCCAAAAAAGACATGCCGAAAGACAAGCCCAGAACCACGAAGAAACCCTCAAACGAAAAGTGATGAAAAGGCGGCCGCTAGAGAGGAAGGATAATCCGCTGTGTATAGGATCGTACCCTTGAGGAAGGCTGCTTGACGTCTGCGTTTGGGAGCTTTCAAGGCACAAATTTTTCTCAGACAACCCCAAAGAGAGAGAGGGAGACAGAGAGAGAGAGAGAGTTGACTGGATAGGTTGAAGGTATTTTCCCCCCGTGCTCGACGTGCTGGCCTTGTTTGGAAGTGTGCCTGCAGTCGAGGACCCTGATATTCGGTGCGCCTCCCCACTGTCTCTCCACTTCGAAACTCCTGGCGCCGTCCCTGTCGGGAAGACGTACCGTGACCTTGACGGAGATAAACCCCACTTTGGAAGCGACCAGCAGGCGCGTCCACCCACCGCTGTTTTAATCTTTTGTTTCTCGCGTCGATTGCTTACGTTTTTTCTTCGAGCTGACGAAGAACCCCAAGAGGGGGAGGGGGGTTGCCGGGTGAGGCGTTTGGGGGGGGGGGGGGCGATCGCCCCCACCGCCCCCCCCCCCCCCCCCCTTGGATCCGCCACTGTGTACCGCGGAGGTTCCCATCTCGGCTCCGCACCAGACCAGAATGTTGCTAACTTGCTGTGCTACCTATTCACTCGCATACGTGAATTTAAACGTTGAATACTTGTCCTAGATCCGTCGTGTAAGTTTTGTTTTGTGTCTGCGAACATCAGAGTCGATCGGAGAGCTCACTGTTTGGAGATATTGGAGGAGAGCACGAAAGGCCTTTTCAACTATTCCCCGCGTTCCACTGGGGTTCAAAAGCTCTAGGGCAGTGGAGTGGGGAAGTCCAACTGCAGCGTAGGATCGCAATAGCACTTTTCGGAGATCCTCATGGGTTGGACAGAAAAGTAGTGCATGGGTTGTGTCTTCAGGATCACCACAAGTTGGGCATCCGGGATCTCTCTTGCGGCTGTACATATGGAGACGCTTTGCGGTATGCGGGCAGCCAGTTCGAAGTCTGTGAAGGAGTGATGCCTCTGAACGTGGGAGTTTGCGTGGGATGCTTGGAGGTAGCCTTCCTGTCGCAACCCCTGTGTGGGGGCGTTTTTTGCGGATGGTATCCCGTATACGTCTGTGTGCTTCATTAAAGCGATCTAATATGAATGTAGGGTCCCCGTCATTATGAGCCCGTGCAGCTAGCTCGTCTGCTCTCTCGTTGCCGGGAATTCCAACATGGGAGGGAATCCACTGCAGAGCCAAACTCCAGCCAAGGTCTTCCACCGTTGCAGGTGTTAATGCTACTCTATCTAAAAGACGGGTGGCCCTCTCCAGGCGTTGAAGTTGTTGTAGTGCGCCTCTAGAGTCCGTGAGCACCACAGCTTTGGTTGGCGGGGTGATGTTTTTAATGGACTCAAGCGCTGCCCAGATAGCAACAAGTTCTGCAGTAGTTGATGATGCCTCGAAGTTAAGCCGGCCAGACACTTCGAAGTCTATTTCGGGACTAGTAATATCAACAGTTGCTGTTTTCTTGATCGCATTGACTGAGGCGTCCGTGTATACGTGGATCCAATCACCGTAAGCTTCCTCCAGGCGTTCGAACGTGATCGATCGGGCGACTAACGTGGGGACATTCGCCTTACGTTGGAAAATTGGTTGTTTTTCCTGTATCAACAGGGGCGCTCTCTTTGAATGTGGGGGAGGTGGATATAAATATTCCCCTGGTGCTCCAATCTCGTGCTGAAAATTGGATGCCAACTGTCCGAGGTGAGAATTTTTACGGGCCAACATGTGGGAATTAATATTGTCCACCGCAGGAACACTGTTAATGCGAGCAATGTGACGCATAGCTCTCTCCTCAAGTCTTAACGACAGAGACCATTCTTCTGCCGCAACAAGGGTCGGGGTGTTTGCTGAAGACGGTAGAAGTCCGAGGCAGCAACGCAGCGCCTTCCTGTGAAATGTGTCAATGTCCCGAATCTGGGCCCTTCCTATGTTTAGGAGTGGCAGGGAGTACAGGAGCCTCGACATTATAAGACCTTTGTAGAGTTGTAGGAGAGTACGTTGTGGCGCTCCCCACGAAGGGCCTCCGAGATGTCGTATGACTCGTAGTAGCTCACGACATCGCTCCAAAGTCCTCCGAACCTCAGGTCTCCAGGTCACGCGGTCATCCACCTGCACCCCAAGATAGAGATGACTACCAACTCTCTTAACAGGAGTTCCAGCAATCATTAGCCGCAGAGCGTGCTCGGGTGCTCGTACTACTGGTCGGTAAAGGAGCGACGCGGTTTTTTCCACTGATAGTGAGAGGCCGAGTTTTGAAATCATCAGAGCCGTAGCATCTAGAGCTACTTGAAGTCGATTTCGGATAGCTACGGCACTTTCGGAGGGACCCTCGCACCACATGGCAACGTCGTCGGCGTATATTGCCATGCCGACATGGAGGGTCTCGTTGTTGGTCGGAAGGCATTGAGGAAGCGATGCCATCACCACGTTGAAGAGTAAGGGGCTGAGTACGCTGCCTTGGGGAACACCTTTGGTGATTGGACGTGAAGTGCTAGTTGCACCAGGGATCTTGACAGTGAAGCTCCGTCCAGTGAGGAACGATTCTATGAATGTGAGGATTCGGCCACAGATACCGAAGTACTTGAGTCGCTGGATGATGATAGAATGAGGCAGTGTGTCGAACGCACGACTAATGTCTAGAAAGACACAGTGCACCATTCGGCCAGTGGATTTGGCTTCTTCTAGGGTCGACACGAGGTCTCCTATCGCATCGGCTGTGCACCTCCTTGCTCGAAAGCCTGCCAACGAAGGTGGGAAAGCATTTACTCGGTCTAGAAGCCACGCGAGGCGCCGGAGAACCATGCGTTCTAGGAGTTTTCCAAGGCAGCTTGTTAACGATACAGGCCTGTAGGATGAGATTTCGTCCAATGGTTTTCCTTGTTTAGGTATTGGGATGATTATTGACTCTTTCCATGTATTTGGGAGCGTCCCATCTTTCCAGATGGCGTTGAGTTTCTCAAGAATGTCGGGGTGATAATCTGGGTCTATATTTCGGAGAGAGTGATACGTTATACCGTCAGGACCTGGAGCGCTCTTCCTTCTAGTGTAATTAAGTGCGTGCGTAAGCTCTGCCAACGTTAAGTCGGTGTAGCTGGCCAATGTGCTCTCGCTGTCTGGAGGGACACTGGTGAACTGCGGGGCATTCAATGTTTGCTGGTGTACAGGCTGTGTAGTAGAGGACCGAGCAAACTCGTCCGCCAGATGCTCCGCCACTTCAATCATGGTTTGACCTGTCTTGATTGCAAGTGTTGTAATGGGATGTCGCGGAATTTTGGTCCCTTTAAGAGCTCGAACGAGCCCCCACGCCCGTCTTCCTCCCCCAGGGCCACTTAGCGATGCACAGTCACTACTCCACTGCCACTTTTGCAGCTTTTTTGTGTGGCGACGGAAGCAAGCATCTATGCGGTTGTATCGTGCCCAATCCCATAAGGCGTCCGTTTGCAGTGCCCTTCGTTGGGCTTGTCGTCGAGCGGCTCGGAGATTAAGCCACTCAAGGTCAGGTGTAGGACGTGTCGCTGGAATCTTAAAGGGCAGCTCCGCCGTCAATTTGAGCGTTTTTATCGAAACATATTTTCAGAAAGGGTACTAAAAATTCAGCCTATAGCAGCGGTTAAATCATTAAAAAACTGTTTACAGAATTTATAATCGTTAAAATACGCTGAAACCGAAACCGAAACTAACTTGCCACTCGACTGGTCCGCCATTTTGATGTGACGTCACACATGGTATAAACACTCGCACTTGTGCAGTTTGAGCCTGGCCAGCCTGGCAGCAGGTCACTGTTTTGTGTTTGTGCCGCGGATGAAAATGGACTCATCAAGCTCGTCTGAATCGAGCAACGATGAGGATATGCGGCTAGATTTTGAGGATGATGACGATAACCCGTTTTCATACGATCCGCCGGCATCGCCTCCGAGGGAAGCGCCAGCGGCGGCTGCATTCGTGATCCGCCGCCATGTGGACCCAGATGCCGCTTCCGAAGCGGAATGGTAAGGCAGTTTTTGTTGCTAGCACGCCAAGAAAAACTAATCGACGTTATGCCTTTTAATTGGAGGCACTTTTTGTTATATCTTGGGGTCTGACAATAGACGGTTTTAGTAGACCGTGTTCTCAAGCGACGCTTCCGTAGCGCGAGATCGCGCCGCCACTTCCAAGCATGCTCTAGCGCGCGCCCGGAGGGGTAGCGGGCCTCTGATAACTATCTACTAAAACTCCCTATGGACAGAAGGCACGAGCGCGGGGACGGAAGAGCGCGGGGACGGAAGATGTCATTGCTGCGTTTCTTTGTGGTGTTATTACACCCTACGGCGCAACACCAATTCCCTCCAGTCGCCATTACGCGCTCTTACATAACTGTATAAACCGATAAAATAAGCAAAAACCAGACAGTCCTAGCACCAACAAGCTCCAAAGCAAGCACCCTGACCAACATGTGACGTCACGGCAACGTCAGTGCCATCATGGCAGCCTCCGTTTGCCGCTCTTCGTCAGTGTTGCCAGTAGGGCGGCAGCAAGTGATTTGGGTGTGGACGTGTAAATTTCAAAATTCATTTTCTTCTAAGAAAATTAATATTTTTCTGAGATATTTCGTACACATGCTCAGGAAGGGCATCCAAATACATGGTGAAAATTTTATAGAAATCGGTGACTATAAAAATTACGGCGGAGGTGCCCTTTAACAATGCGGGTTGCGCGTTGCAAACACACCGCAATGCAAGTCGTGGTGTCTGTATAGCTTTTACTATCTGCGGCGGAAGTGAAGTATTGACGAAAAAGGTCCCAGTTAACCACCTTGCACTCCTTGATGGTCTTCGGAGCCGCTCTGGGATGTATCACGTTGATTGGAAAATGGTCACTTCCGCCCGTGTCCGGCTCCACAGTCCAGAGAGCGTCGATTTCTGCCGAGACCAGCGTTATGTCCAGGGTGCTCGCCTTTGTGTGCCGTCGGCAGAATGTAGCCGATCCGTCGTTGAGAGCTCGGAGATTAAAAGCTGCTGCCGTTGTCTCTATCTGACGTCCTCGCGTATCCGTGCGAGTGCCACCCCATATTTCATTGTGAGCATTGAAGTCTCCACAAATAATTAAGTTTCCTCGGCTTCTGTTACTTATTTTTTCAAGTGGCTTTGTGTCCCAGAGGCCTTGTAACGTGACGTACGCTGATACAATTGTCGTTTCAGTCTTTCCCATTCTGATCGTCACTCCAGCATACTCTTCAGATGGTGAACAGAGGTCCGAAAGGTCAAGCTCAGAGTGATGTATCATCTCGCACAAGTATAGAGACTCTTGATCTTCCATTAGGGTTTATAGCCGCGCTATGATATAACACGTAAGGTGATAAGCGTACCTCTCCAGGCATGACATTCGTTTGCTGAAGGGCCAGGACATCAATTTTCTTATCTGTGAGGAATTGCCGCAGTTCAAAAAGTCGAGTGCGCAGTCCGTTTACATTCCATTGAAGCAGCGAAGGAAACAATGGACTACGCCTGTGCCGTGCTGTGCCGCAGTGTTGGAATTCGCTTGAAGTTCCACAACTAGAGGCTTCTCTTCGTTGGTAACGATGCGCACTTGTGCTAAGTGATCCTACTGACAGCCTGCTAGAAGGTGAAGCATTGTCTGGATAATGGATGCAAGGGTACCCGCCCAGGAGGCTTCAATTTTCGCCAAAACTGCAAGTGCTATACTAGCACCTGCCTTTATTATTGATATCCATCCAGGAGCTTCACTTTCCTGTGTACCTTGGTTGCTAGCTTTGTCTTCTTTTTCAACTTGGTCTTTTGTGGCACAGGGGCGTGTCAAAGGTCCCGTGTTGGGTGATGGCTGATGTATAGATTTTTTTGACGAACCTTGCGTCAAGATCTGACTGATTGTGGGATTGGTGTTCATCTTTCCTTTGACGTTTTGGCCAGTTCTTTTGAGCGCTGAAGCATAAAGGTGTATTCACAAGCAGGACTTTGTCCGCGGACAAGTTCCTACGATAGGCGTGACGTCACCTTTTCCGGGGTATAAAATCGGCCATTCTTCTTGCGAAAACAGCAGGCAAAACCAAGGGACATGTCCACGCGTACCTGAGGAACGTCTCCTCGGTCCTGATATATCTTGCGTATCACGTGGGCGAACGTCACAGAATATGTCCGCGGACCTGCCGGACCATGATTATAGCGGTTTTGAAAGCGATCCAATTCTGCCTTTTTTCGAGTCCGCTGTGGTCCTCGGACAAGCCCGGGAACCGATTGTGTGGAAGTGCTCGTGGTACACTTCGTTGCACGAGCGGTTTTCTTTTTCTTTTTTCTTTTTTTTATATGCCTCTCACGGTTCTCGTGCACGGATGGACCTTTGCTCATTTTCCTGTACGATTAGTACGCACGAGCTACAGCTGTGGAAGATGCTCGTGGATTCCTGCGCATAGTGAAAAGAGGAGCCGAAAAGAAAAAGAAAGAAAACGACTGGAAATTGTTTTTAATTCGAACATGGAGGCCAACAAGGCTTCACGAGATGTTGTGGCGTGTGCTTTCATGATGGCGGATGAGGAAGTTGCGGAAGCACCTAATATCGACGCAAAAAAAAACCATGGATTAAAACATGGATGTCCAAGAAGAAACTCGGTATACAGAATCTACTCTATCAAGAACTTCTGGAGAGCGACCCCGTAGAGTACCGCCGCTTGCTGCGCGTTGACTCCAACCAGTTTGCTGACATTCTCTCGTCAATTGCATCATGCATCCAAAAACTCGACACTGAAATGCGTCCAGCCATCCCAACCAAAGACAAACTTCAACTGACGCTGCGGTTTCTTGCCTCAGGTGTGTGGTTATTCTTCTTACTTTTGTCCTTGTTTTAGCGTATTTGAGAGCTGCGCTAGACTTAGCCGTGTTTCTTGTTTTCTTGCGAATTTTCAGGCGAGAGTCAACATTCCCTAAGCAGGCAGTTGAAAGTTGAAACTTGTGACACCATTTACAAAATGCTGGGACCAAAATATCTGGTGTCCCCGTGGACGAAAGATGAGTGGCTTGCGGTAATGAAGAACTTTTACGAAAGATGGCAGTTTCCGCAATGTATTGGAGCGCTGGACGGAAAACATGTCACAATTATCAAACCTCCAAACTCTGGATCTGTGTATATTAATTACAAGAAGACCTTCAGTATCGTGCTTTTTGCTCTTGTGGACGCAGACAGCAGGTTTTTGTGCATTGATGTTGGCGCACCTGGGTCTGATGGAGATGGAGGCATTTGGAGGACGACACCACTGCGGAATGCCATCGAGAACGGAACAGCCGGTCTGCCGATCTCAGGACCTGGACCGGTCGGCGTCCCACCCGTCATCGTGGGAGACGACGCCTTCCCCTTGTCTACAAACTTAATGAAGCCGTACACTGGTACAAATTTGGACGAAGAAAAGGTTATATTTAACTACAGGTGTGTTGCCTACATCGTGTCATTTCTAAACACCGTTTTCCTTATCGTTTTTTCTTATTATTTTTTTTTTATATTAAGCCGAGCCAGACGGGTAGCAGAAAATGCATTCTGGCAAACCGTTTTAGGTTTTTGCACACGACTATCGATGCCGAACCAGGAAGGGTCACCTCATTCATCAAGGCGGCGTGTGTGCTGCACAACTATTTGCGAGCTGCACCTGTGCTTTTTAAAGGGGTACGGAAACCAAATTCTGGAGCTCATTTCTTTGTTTCAACACGACGCAGGTAGCAGCACAACCACAGAAACATAAATATTGCGCTAGAAAACGCCAGAAAACATATTTTAAAGTGAATTAAACGATAATCAAAAACCACCTGGTAGTTGGTTATGAAGCTTCAATGGAATGTCGTGACGACAACATGCCTCTGAAAGCAGCGCCGCAGCGGTATGCCCGCTCACTGGTATAGATTGCCTAGGCCTGAACGCAATACCGAGGCGTCTTGGTGGAAAGAGCCAAAACGAAGTGAGCCACCTTGGTTTCAGCTCTCGCGCGACGTGCAAACGCGTGCTTCGGTTGTTCTCAGGTTTGGTGCGCGTGCTGGCCCCGCGATATCTACAGCCCTTGGGTACTTCGACAAAGCGAGATTGTAACGCGTTGACGCCTCCAAGTGGCAAAACTCGTCACTACGGTACGCTTGGTCGTCCGAGGCATGATGACGTCAAGACGTCTGCCGGATCTCCCGAGATGCATTGCGCTCCTCCATGGCTGATTTTGAAGCGCTCGCCAAAATCGCGGCATTTAGAGCATAAAATATAGCCATCTGCTCAAAATACGACCGTGCGATTATTCATTACAGGCTTAGCTGATCATATTGAACTCATTTCTTGATGTTTTCTCTATATTTCAAGTTTCGATTCCGTATCCCTTTAAAGCGTCGAGGGAGGACCACCAGCGAAAAAGGACAATCTACTTCGGGCTACGAAGTTACAAAGGGCGCTCCGGGGCAAGAGCTCTAGAAGGCGCCATCGCGTGGCAGAGGGAAGAGGCGGGCCTTAAAGGGGCGATGCACTGATATTTGCATTTTGCGCAAATACCGCTTAGAACGAATCCCTGACGTTAATTATCTGTGAAATACCCGTTCGTTTTCACCACACGCAATCGAAGTCGCAGAAAAAAATAAAGACAAACGAGCAGAGTTCACCCCCTCAACTCACAGCCAGAACAAGCTGCCCCGTGATCTGGAGCCGATTATATGCCGCCAATGTTGATCATATACGCGCTGAGGTTGGCAAGGCACAGGACACGCGCTGAGTTCCAGACATTGTTATGGTTCGGCTGTTGTCGTCATTGCAGCGATTGGACACAGGACACTACCCGAATGTTTCTCGAGCTATCGATTATCACGAGCTCAAATCGAGTGTCCACGCCATGCTCGTGTCCAATCTATAAGCCGTATTCAAATATCGTCACTGAGCGGCACTGCTACCGCCCAATTGAATATCGTTGCACCGCCCCTTTAATCTGCAGATAAATAACAAAATTTAACCTTATCTGTATGTTCAGACAAGAGCAGAAGCAAAGATACCATTTCATGAGCTGTATATTGCGACTTCCTTTACTTAACAATCGTTCATGCATGTGCTGGCACTCTGACCACCAAAACTTTTTGTGGTATGCTCTAATTGTTCAACTTTATGTCAATAAACTTGAAAGAATCTTCAATGTTTTCTTATTTTTTATTTCGTCATGCTATAATATTGGTTGGCAATCTAACACACTCACCCACTCCAACAAAAACAGCCGCCAGGTCCTAATGGAATAAGTACGACAGGCAAAGGATACGAGCATTTGTTTGTTTTCAAGTATTCCCTTCACTTTTGAGCGCGAAATGCTAATTTTGGTTTAACATTTTTTTAGTTTAAATAGGGTTCGTTGAATTACGTTTGTTCTTGCTGTCGGTCTAGGTAACGCTTGACGAGTTCTAGTACCTCTACCTGACACCCAATAAAATTGGTTCCGTTCAGGCTTCTCATGTGGCCCGCCACAACTCTTCCAAAATTATCAGCATCGTCGCCACTTTTTTCAGTTTCAAAACTTTCGGAAATTTTAGTGAAAGCAACCGTGCGCTCTTTCCACCCAGAGCTGGAGCAGTCATCTGCTTTCTTTTTTCCGTCATCGCACTTTCAGCGCTTCACAGGAGTGCCAGACGCTTCCACACTGGAACTCGTTGTTCCGCGCGGTGTGTGTGTGGAATGCGTGCCAAGGACGGGTTCCCTCATCTCGGTCATAACAGACGCCAATTCTGTCTCACTGTCCATCTGGAAAGGTAAAAGAAATACGAATGCGTTACTCTAGAGGAACTATATGTACAGAATATCGCAAGTGTCGGCCATTTACTGTTCAGAGCAATGAGGGATAGATAAAGAGAGAGAGAGAGATAGTTTTAGTAGTGAAGAGAGGACGCGTCGATGGGTTACGTGAACAAGCGTAGATGTCACCACCGTAGTATTGTGGGAGAAGCGAGAGTTGTTTTTTATATAGACGCAGCAGGTCGGACCCATCGAAGGCTCACCGGCGGTTGGCCGTTTCACTTGCAAAATTGAATAAAAAAAAGTTTACTCAATGAAGGACCCTGTACACTGCATTTAAGGTCAAAACTGTTGCGTGGCCCTGACATTTGAATGAAACTGCCTTGCGGCCAGGACCCGGCCCGCGGGCCGCCGGTTGTCAAAGCCTAGGATAGTGTCTCGCAGCTTCATCCAGAGACTATCAACACTTCAAGAAACCGTGATTAACACGAGTGAACGAAACAAAATGCTGAAGCCTGAACGAAAAAAAAAAATGCTGAAGCGTGTAGAGCAAAGCCAGAACTCGAACGTCAGCCAAGCTAATAGGATTCAGTGACCTCCATCAACGAACGCTCGACAACGTTTCGTTCGATAGGTCTAAAAAATTAAGTTAAACGAATGGGTCAACCCGCCAAACGTTGCTCACTCCACTGGGATCATTGTGTTGGTAAGATTCGTTGCACTCCCGGGAAAGGACAGGTTTGCTCCGATCCAAGAACAGGAGACTGCGGTAGAACCTCCATCTACCGTTGTACGTGTACTCCGCAGCTTGGCCGCTCTTCGTTTTCATGATCTTTTCCTTCTCCCGGCTGTAGATGCGTCGCTTATCTTGAAAAAAGCTCCTCACTCCCTCTGAAATATCAGACAACAATAAGCGGTCAAATACAACTCGGGGTCGACACTAATTAGTCCGCCTTCAATGAACCCACCTTCCGTGTAAGGCCCATACTGGGAGTAGCGCCGTTGCATTTCATTGTCAATTTGTTTCCAGAGCTCTGATTTTATGCCGTTGTTGCGGTACTGGTCGTTTTGAAGGCACCAAAGCTGTGGAAACTCTTCTACGAGTGCGATTAAACACAGCGTCGCTTCATCGCTGAGATCCTTCATCGTTGTCGTCCTCAATGCCAGGTATATCAGACGCTGGCGGGATTGGAATCGACCGTCACGTGCGTTGCGTGGCCGTTTTCTTGTAGCTTGGAACGCAGCGAAGCACCACCAAGGCTCTGGCGCGAGGTGGGAGCGTTGGGAAATACCAGTCCTGAACAGATATCTCGTGCAGCGAAGGCAGCGAGAAAGGTACGAGCTCGGACTCGCAGTTCTCGCCTTGGTCCACGGCAACCATGCAGTATTAATTCGTATGTCCGCGGCCTAGTCCGTTGTGACATCGAAGCCACGTGATACGCATATTTCACAGGTCCGCGGACATGGTTCCCGAAATTTGTCCGACGTGTGAATACACCTTAAGTGTCCTTACCAGTTTCTTCTGACTTTGACTATGCTCTTCTGGTGCCCTCGGTGGTGTCCCTGGTCGTTTTTTGACGGAAGATGGCGGATCTTGCTTCACGAAACCCTACGGTATTCATTTTTGAATATGTAGCTACAGACTGTGCTTCCTTCCACTTCGGGCATATGTGCGATGTAGCCTCATGATTGCCGCTGCAATTTATGCATTTCACTGAACTGGACGTGCATCCCTCAGCTGTCAGAACGTGGTTCTCGGCACATCGATTGCAAGCTTGGGCGCGTTTGCAGGCGATTTTTTGTGTCCGAAACCGCCGCAGTTGTGGCATTGTATGGGCTTCTCTTTGAATGGGACAACAGAGTGTCGCACATATCCTAGTAAGACATGGCTCGGAAGGTGGCTGCCGCTGAAGACGACTTTGACGACTCGAGATTTTCCAAGTCGTCGCACATTGGCAATCTTGGCTTCTGATCGTAGGTGTTGTGCCAGTTCTTCATCGGTGACATCCGCATCAACGTCGTGAATTACTCCGACGCTTGTTTTGCCTGACAACGGAGATTATGGTCGAACTTGGATACCGCATAGTAGTGTATTGCTCATCAGCACTTGTGCTGCATGTCCGTTTCGGACGTGAACTGCAATAAGGTTGAGTCGTTGATTGTAGCGCACTTGAAGAATGCATTCTGGACTTATTTTCTCGAGAGCCTGTGTGACCTTGAGACTGCTAAGGGAAGTGAATTTCTTCTCTGAGTCAGTCGGGGCATATACGACAGTGAGACTGTTGGAGACGTTGTTTGGCACACGTGTTGTGCCAGAATCGGAGAGAGTCATCACTTCGAACACGTTTCCGATTTCCAGAGATGCACCATTGTCCTCCAGAGTCGTTGTCCTGCTCCATGTCGGAATGTTCTAAGTTAGAAAATTCGGGTGAGGCGTTTGGAGTGGCAGCAAGGCTGTCTTCCATGGGGTTTACAGTTGGGCGTTGCCCAGGAGTGACATCAGAAGATGAATGGTCACCTATGTTCGCTACTTTCTCAGATGAAGACGTGGTCCCTTACGTGCAGAGGCGTTTGGTAGTAAGAGACAAGCCCAGTTCCACTTGC
Organism: Ixodes scapularis; assembly: GCF_016920785.2. Taxonomy (NCBI): domain Eukaryota; kingdom Metazoa; phylum Arthropoda; class Arachnida; order Ixodida; family Ixodidae; genus Ixodes; species Ixodes scapularis. Next base: position 27,625,589 of record NW_024609883.1, on the reverse strand, counting down.
CGAAACAAAACTGCCAGGTCAGGATACGAGTACACAGGTTTCAAACGTAAAAGATACCGAGAGAGCAAAATGTCGTGTTCCTTGCTCAAAGCACTTCGTCGTCTTTTCCCGCGCGCGGCCACCTTACTTCGGGATCTCGGAGGCCATACTTTTCGTTTCTAGGCTAGGTGGCGCAAGCTACCGCTCAATATAAAGGGTGTCGCTATTAGATTCGTCTTTCCACCTAAACTTTGTCGAACTCAACGAGGTAGAATTGGTAGAATGTGGTCGAACTCCGAGCCGTACGGCCGTACTCTGGTCGAACTTATCGCACTTCGCCGGCCAGTCGTGCTCGCACCGGGGTTGCATTTCCAAGTTCGATAAGTTCGACTTCAACCTAGCGAACCTCAGGTTCGGTCGAGCTTCCGAAACTTTACGAACTCCATAATGAGCCTCGAATCTCGTTTTGCATAGATACAATAGAGGTTCGTCAGGTTCGATCCATTGCTGGTCTGAGAAAACGCGTTTCTTTTTTGGTGAGTGCAGCGCGATTTCGCGCTTCGGATTGTTTTCTGGAGCCGTCACCTCTTTGTCAGTGTGCTTGGACCCCTCCGCGACCCCTTTGGCACCTTGAGCCCTGGTGAACCGATGGCGAGACTGTTTTGGAAGGAGCGCGCGCCTCCCGCGTTCCGGACAGCAGCGGCGGCGGTGAGTCCGCGGTCCGTGGAGTGACGCTTGCCGACGGACGCTGGTGCGTGGACGCTACTCGGGCGCTCGAAGCACCATGGAAAGCTCGAAGCCCGGGCTGGCGCGCCTGCGCACCACCCCGCGCCGGGCCCCCGGTGCCGTGGGAACCCAGTGGGGCGGCACTGAGGGCCGTTCGGCGCCCTACTCGGCGTCGGAGGTGGACCGCTTGGTCGAGTTGGTGGCCGACAAGGCGGCGCTGCTCCTGTCGGCCGGCGAGAGCGGCGCCAAGCGCGCCTGCTGGGACGAGCTCGCCAGGAAGATGTCGCGCAGCGCGGACGACGTGCGCCGCAAGTGGTCCAACATCGTGGCCGAGGTAAAGCTGCCCAAGCGCTCGAGCCCTTTCAAGCCGTACGAGCTGACCGCACTCCGGCTCATGGGCGCCGAGCGGACCCCGACCCCGCAGCTGCAGATCATCCCGGCCAGCGTGTGCTCGATCCCAGCCAACAGCTTCCTGCACCAGGAACAGGGCGTCCAGGCGCCGGCGGCGGCGGCGGCACCCCCGGCGGCGCCGAGCAGCCTGACCATAGTGGCCCTGAGCAACCGCGAAGTGTCCATCACGCCGGTCAAGCGTGCCCTGCCGGCAGATTCGGACGAGTCCGAGCTTCAGCTCGTGCGCGTCTCGCAGTCGGTGCACACGCAGACGGACGCCGAGGCCCCTAAGCGGGCCCGGCTGGACGAGGCCGGGCTATGCGCCCGCCTGGTGGCTCTGGAGGAGCGCCGCCTGGCACTGGACAGAGAGCGGCTGGCGCTGGACAGGGACCGGCTCAAGTGCACCCAAGAGCTGGTGGCCCTGCTGAAGACACGCCCCTCGCCGCTGCCTAACGGGGACTTGGTTGCCAGCACCCTGGCTGCCTCCTCCCTCTAGCCCCGCCTCCGTGCCTTCCCGGCCCTCGGGACCCCAGTGTAGGACCGCCGTGCCTTTCTGGTCTGCGCCCGGCTGCGCCACCCAGCCCCGCCGCCACTGGTCCCGGTGGCTTTGCGTTGCCTCCGTCGAGTGGCCAAAACTCCTGGTGATCTTTGGTTTCGCGACGAACAAATGTGCAAGATGCCTACGGCCGTTCATTTGTTATGACCCCACATGCTTGCGGCACCTGGTGGCCAGAACACTGAGCCACAAAAGGACTTCGGGGAAACTTTTCACTGGAGTTTCCAAAAGACCGTGCATATTGTGTCTCGAGAGTTGACTCCGGTGCTGGTAAAGGTACAGGCACGAGTGTGTGGTCTTCAAAAGCACTTTCCTACGCGAGAATGCTCAAACAGGCGTAGGAATCTGCAGAGCTGCGCTCTCGTGCCTGTGCCAGCACCGAAGTGAACTTCCGAGGTGAAGCATTGAACCTTGCGTGGAGTTCACCTTGTGCAAATGTGGCAGTGTAAGCTCCAGGTAGCTCTCATTTTTTTTTTTTATAGAACCATCTGTCTTCTGTTTCGGTATTGCCATTTTTAAAAAGCGTGGGCAGTCTCGACAAATACGCGTCGCCACACTCTTTACGGCTGTCGCATTGGATGAATTGGACGTTGTAGACGTTGATCACGTCTCCTTCGACCCGACGACTCACCGTCTGTCTTAACAGCCGTTCATGGTTCATACAGTTCCTGCCAAAGATTTACTGCCTCGAGGAAAATCACCATTTCTCATTCTTCCATACTCGCACTCATTCAGGCAAAGCTCGTGTTCATTTCACTCCATGCGGGTCTTTTATTTAAAGTCTCAGCGCGACAGTCAACGAGCATTGCACTGCATCCTGAAGCCACTGTATGCATTCATTATACGTCACTCACTATCTGTTTTTTATTCCGAAGCTCCTATTAATGGTTTACATGAGAGAATTGCTTAGATTTGTTTGTGCCAGGGATGTACCGTCCAAAGGCACTTCTGGCCCGAGAGCAGGCTGCAAAAATATACCGTTTCAAAGAACGAGCGACTGTTGCTTGCTTAACCACTTCACGCTGCGAGGCAGTGTTCCGGAGGCACATACACGGTCGAGGCAACCACACTCTCTTGAGATGGGGCACTTGTATTCCTCTGGAGAAACTCCCACCCAAATCATACTGGGAGATAAAAACCTGAAAAGGGGATTGTTCTTGGATACGTAAAAAAATCCCCGCTTACTTTCTACTTTTCTCTAGAGCTTCTGGCGCTCCTTCGGAGTGCACTCGAGCTTGGTGGGAATCGATAAGGTCAGTTTACGAGATGAATGGCAGGAACGAGCGGAGCCCCAGTGGCGTGCATAGAGAGAGTTCTGTCAAGGGCCCACAGCAAGCGGAGCCGCAAATTTAGTTATTCACAACCATAGCCAGAGCAGAGCCATATATTGGGAGAGTCTGTGACTAGTGTGGCAACGAAGGCACCGGAGAGAAAAAAAGGGAGGAGAGTGCCGACGGAGGAAGCAAAGAGGAAATGAGCGCCATTTTGACGGAGCGCGCTTTCGGTGCAGAAGCACTGTTGAGGCTATATGTCGTCTGCTACGGGCCGACTTTTTTTTTTTTGCCCGTATAAAAGTCTGTGCCCTAATATTGAGGAACTGCATTCCTTAAGCTTTTTAACGCATCGAAAAATAACACTATGTCATTTTCTTGCCAGAGCTTGCGAAATTTAGATGTCGATCCTGCGCATTTTACCAGGCAAATGAATGAAAATGGCGGCCTTCCCCACCCGGCAGGCAGCAGCTGGGAGTTTATGCGCTCGTGCCTCTGGCTCTGCGCCGCGGGCCGCTTGGCTCACTCGGGAGAAAGGTGTTACGGCGGCGAAATCGTAAACTGGCCAAACTTTCCCGATATAGGGCTCTGGGCCAGAGCAATTAAACATGACGCCGGAAGAATGGGCAGGGTTCACGCTCAATGCTGACGTATTAGAGTATGTGCCAAAACTATTCGGATACTTGGCGCCACAGCTATAGTCCGTTGCAACTCGACAAGGCCGAGGAAGAGGAAGCAGCCGAAACGCTAAAGAGAGGAGGAGCTTTCCCCCTCTCTTCTCCAGTGTTCCGTCTACTTCCTCCTCCCCGACCTTCCTTTTCCTCGCCCTAGCTTCTTGAGTTGCAACAAACTATAGCATAGTCCATGACCAGTTAAGAGTTGAGGGGAAGCTTCTCTCACCCTTCTCCGCATTAGGAGAGCAAACGCTGGAGCAGAAGGTCAGCTCTTCTCCAGCGTTCGCTCTGCTAAGGTCAGAGGAGCTTCCCCTGAACTTTTAACCTGTCACCAACTATAGATAGCAAGCACTTTCCAAAGGGGTCCATCAAAACTTGGAATCGAAGCCGAGTCGAGGCTACGATGGGTAGAGATTTCTGTGCCGCCACCGCTACAATTGGGGACAACTCCTTGGAAGAAAAAAGAGCATGCACGTGTAGCTCTCATCTATGCTCGAGCTGCGCGAGAACGTTCGCTCCCATACGCCGCCTTGACGACTCCGAGGCGAAGCGCCGGCTCGCGGATCCCCGGGTAGCAGGTTCGAATCTCGGTCGCACTGCCCACGATCTGAAAGAGGCTTATTGCGGAAGTGCCTGTAAATGAGATATTGTTTCCGCATTGAAAGATTCTTGGGTGGTCAAAAGTAATCTCCGGTCCTGCGCCGGGGTGTGCCAGATGCACTGTTGGTTCGGCACGTAAAACCCCCAAATTTTGACGCGCTCCCATACCTTTCGTTGCATAGTCACGTGAAGTTGTCCTCGAGTGTAGGGCATTATCCGACCCTGGCGACAGAAGCGTCGACGCAAGATGGAAGAGGCGAATTAGAAAATTTAGGCCAAACTTTTAAAGCAATGGTAGAGAAACGTGATGGAAAATATGATGATTAGAGAGCGAAATATGGGTTGCAGACTGAGACATTAGATCATGCAACATGGACATTGCCAGAGAACGTATAAGGTACGATGATTCAAACGTTGTTTGGGTCCGGGACAGGAGAGTGCCAAACTGGATGTAGAGAGTTAAACATCGAGACATGGAGCGTGTGAAAGGGAGACTGCAAGGCGCTTGATCGCCTATTCCAAAGGGCTTCTGCCCGCTTTTGCCAAAGTGCAACTGATTTAGCGAGTTTAAGGACGGCGAGACCAGACACTGGGAGGGAACTAAACCGATTATCCGACTGGTGGAGCAATGCAAGTCGTTTGTCTTGCCTAGGCGGAGGAGGGACTTCCCTTGTCCAGTCAGCGTTAGGGTGGTGTATATTAGCCACGCAAATCTAATAAGACACTGGCTGGTGGCACATACAACCACCAGATTCCAAGGGTTCCGTCATTGCCCATCCGGTGTTTATATGTTAGCAGACGCTCCACTGCAGTACCCCGCCCCCCCGTATCCTGCTGTTCACTCAAATGAAAGGCCAAACTCCATGTAAACTGAAGGTTGTTTTAAATGCGGCGTATATGCAAAACACATCAATGCAACAGCTGGCACTTGTAACAATTGGTTTCACACATGCTCCGACGACAGTGCAATTTCTGTCGGTACGGCAGAAATTGGTCGGTACGGCAGAAATTTCTGTCGGTACGGCAGACTTAGGGAAGTGAACTGGCATTCTCTTGACCACCGGCGGGTCGTAGCGCGTGTTAAACTTTTGTGCCGACTCCTGGACGGCTCAATGTGCGACACTTATTTGGAAAGTGTTGTTCGGATCGATAGGCGTTCCGGGCAACCTGAGCAGCTAAGGGCGCGCACACTCCGACATGGGCACTCTTTCGTCCCAGCTGCAATTGAAGCTTTCCTGGCGGCTCCCCTAGACATACGCGTCGCTTTACCTCAGGACAGGCAGGACTCTGTGCTTCTGTGTCGGGCGTTCTCGCGAGCCCGGGGCAACTATTGTCCCTCACTCATCACGTGGCGAGTGTCGCAGTGGGGGGCAGACGTGCGTGCCTCGTCTCCTGGTGAGCTGAGAGACAAAGCACACACGCCATCTGTCTAGCGTTCCCCGGAGAAAGCCGCACGCTCGCGCGTTCTAGACAAGTGTGATTAGCACTGTACAAAAGTCAGGTGTATGTATGTATAGGTTCAAGAGTGGCCCCTATGCGGAGCAGTATTTTTCTAGTATAAAGTTGATAGGGCCCTCGAGCACAGGCTGGCGAAGAGCACCAAAAAAGTTGTTAGATTTGTAGATGATTACTTGGTTTTCGTAGAGAAAAAATATTTTTGCAGAACAATGAGTGAAGTGTTAAGGACGTTCGCGGAGGAAGGGTTACGACTTCGCTTCACCTCTGAGCTTGTAAGGAGTACAAAATCCAGTTTTTAGATATCCTAGTTGACGTGAAAGAAGATCATGTATGCTGGGTGCACCACCCCAGATCCACGAAGAAATTACTAGACTATCGTTCGGCACACTCAAAGCTCGTGAAAAATGGTACAGCGTATTCTTGCTTACAGTCAGCGTTGACAAAAACCTGGTTTTCATAAGATGCAAGACAGCTTCTCAGCACAGGTCGCTAGACTCAGAGACTCTAATTTACCTGCCTCCGTTATTACTTCAGCCTGTGACACCGTGGCCTGTGATAAGGTGACTCGGCACATCAAGATTGATTCCAGAAAACCTGACAAAAAAAAAAAAAAAGCCAAGATAGACAAAAAGAACGTCGCCGTTATTCCTTATATCCATCGTCTTTCATACGGGTTAAAGGGAGTCGGTTCGAGGTATGGGTCACCGTAATTTTTTCAGCGCGTAACAAACTGAGCATATCCAGATGCACATCGATAATTTAATTTTCGATGTGCATCTGGATATGTTGCGGCTAGCGCTCCAAGCGCGGCTTTTGATATTTATTTATTTTATTTAGTACATACTGCGGACCTTTCTAGGTCCAAGCAGGGTGGGCGGAAACATAAATAATGCTACAAAAAACAAGGGTTTCACAGAAACAAGAAAACAATGGTGGAAAAACTGCTGCACAGAAATACAAGATATACAAAATATACATATATCAAAATCTAGTAAATCACAAAGTTATAACAATGACCCATCAAAATATACAATGACAAAGATAACAGTGAAACTACAAAGCTGAAAGCTCCATCAAAATATACATTGACAAGAAGACTATACAATGAAACTATAAAGCAGCGAGGGTCACTGGGATAGAAAAAAGGATTCCAATGATGATGCAAAATCAGGCGATGAAAACAGAAAGACAGATTGCAGTCCAACAAATATTGGACTGCAATCTGTAGCGCGTATAAAACTTCAAAAAACATTTAGCTCCTTTTATAAAAAAATGCGTATTTCCCTAAATAACAATTATCATGCTGCACTTTTTTTTTTCCGCCCGTTGTTTTACATAGTTTTTTCAGCCTGAGTACAAGGTTGGATATCGTGTTGCCCCTTTAATTTTTATTATTTATTACGCAATTTCTGCGGTTTATATTGTGGTGTTTGCTTCTACCAGAAGCAAACAGAAGCGAGGTAACTCGTCGTCTTGCGGCATTCAAAGCTCAGATATCCTGGTGACTCGAGTTTGAATCTGTTTGCAGACTGTCTTCTGGATGATGTATATAAGCAGTGTGACCCCGGCTTTGGGGAAAAGGTTATGGCGGTGAGGTACGGCCATCTCGCAATAATTTTGCCATATATCTTTTTATAAGCTTTGTGATAATTGTAGGTACTGATAGAAGAGGTGGGGAGTTATCTTGTAAACGTCTAGCTTTTGGTGCATGTAGCACAGACCACCATATCCCGTTATGCACTTTGTAATGTAACATTAAAGGAGCTGTGCAACAATTTCAGGGTTTTGCTTAAATAATTGTGGAAGTTGATGCCTGACACTTCTGAAGTGAACTAAAGAAAACAGCATTTGCATGGATACCCTAGTTTTTATTAATAAAAATGAAAAAGATCCATGTTTTTGCCACCTTTCAACTCCCACATCGTGTTCCGGGTCACGTACGCAGTGACGTCGATGGGGTAGGCGCGGGGTTCCGGTAAAGTTCTCTCTCTAGAGCCATCAGTGAGCAGCGAGAACTCATCCGCACGCGACCGTGTGATCATGTGCTGGCGGGCGCAGCGCGAAAAATATGGCGAAAGGAGGAAAGTCTCATCCGGGTCCGGCCATACCCGCCCGGCTCTGTACCCCTCCCCCTCCGGCTTCTGGCGACTGTTCGCGGTAGCAGATAGAGCTGACGGTTTTGTGGACCTAGGATAGATGGCGCCACTAAAACTCCGAATAATAAAAGTTTGGTCGATGATACCAGGTTTTTGACGCATTTATATTTATGTTGGAACGACAAGATTTATAGAAAAGTTACCTATTATCGAGCAGGTATTCGCACAACTTGCTATCTTTCTACAAGACCCCCATTGACGTCATGCCGCGTGTTTCTCATGGCCGCCGCTAGCGTCGGCAGGTCGGGGAATATTCATCCTTTTGCCTAGCGAATACGCGGCGGAATCGCAACATTTCGATGAAAGGAGGTGTGTTCTCTGTCTTTTGTGACAAGGTGAAAAATGTCAAAAGTAGAAGATGCCAATTCTTTCAACGTTAAAATCGTTGCACAGCTCCTTTAATTGATATGCAAACAAACAATGGGGTCTCAAGAAAAAGAACTCTGGTTTATTTATAAATTACAACCTCGTTCCAACCTCATTTATTCGGCATTCCAACCTGGTATATTTACAGAGTCCAAGCCAAGAATTTTTAGGTTAGACGCGAAGTACTTCGCGATCTTTTGATACGGTACCCTGTCTGTCATAGCCATGTCTATATTTACTAGGAATGGACGAACAAGCTTCTCTATTAAATCCTAGAATATTTTTTCTCATAAACATCGCTTGTAGCGCAAATTAAAAAAAAAATAGCTTCGTACACACAAAAAAAATATATATATATATGATGATTGAAGCTTGTAAGCCGGTGATTATTCAGATACAGAAGAAAGATCCATGGACTGAACAAAAACATAAGGAAACGTTTATTTGACGTTTCGACAGGAGGCCTCTCTTCTTCAGAATGACGATTGAGGCAACTTGGCACGATTTTTCTGTAATCAAACAGTAACAACAAAAACTTAAATTACACAAAAAAAATGGCAATATAGGCGAGAATTTGGGTAGAGGCAAAACCAGCGTCACCTCCAACGAAGACGGCCTGACCCCTAACTATATATATATATATATATATATATATATATTTCCCTAAATAAAAACAGCCATCCTGTACTTTCTTTTTAAATGCGAAAGCATTAACGGTTTTATGGAGCGAGCTGACGTCATCAGTTTGAAGCGCGAAGACGGCTCCTAATTTCCGCGATCCCAATACGTAGCTTGCACAGGACGTCATTTCCGTTGCCCTCCAGAGGAGAGGGGAAGAAGGAGCTGCCCTCTTATCAGGATCCTCCTCTGTGCCTCCCGGATTTGCACACGCGTCGCCATTCTCCTCCCAGAAGAATATAGAAGATTAACCTGTCACTCAAAATTCTTACAAAAGCAGCTTCCCTCTCCTCCTTTTACTTGGTGTTCAAAAGTATGCGATGTGACGTCAGTGCAAGGAGCCTATACGTGGCTTGCACATGACGTCATTTCCGATGACCTCCAGAGAAAAGGGCAAGAAATCTTATCAGGATCCTACTTTGTGCCTCCCGGATTTGCACAGGCGTCGCTATTCTCCTCCCAGAAGATTATAAAAGATTAACCTGTCACTCAAAATTCTTACAAAAGCAGCTTCTCTCTCCTCCTTTTACTTGGTGTTCAAAAGTAAGCGATGTGACGTCAGTGCAAGGAGCCTATACGTGGCTTGCACATGACGTCATTTCCGATGACCTCCAGAGAAAAGGGCAAGAAATCTTATCAGGATCCTCCTTTGTACCTCCCGGAGTTGCACAGGCGTCGCTATTCTCCTCCCGGAAGATTATAAAAGATTAACCTGTCACTCAAAATTCTTACAAAAGCAGCTTCCCTCTCCTCCTTTTACTTGGTGTTCAAAAGTATGCGATGTGACGTCAGTGCAAGGAGCCTATACGTGGCTTGCACATGACGTCATTTCCGATGACCTCCAGAGAAAAGGGCAAGAAATCTTATCAGGATCCTCCTTTGTGCCTCCCGGATTTGCACACGCGTCGCCATTCTCCTCCTAGAAGACTATAAAAGATTAACCTGTCACTCAAAATTCTTACAAAAGCAGCTTCCCTCTCCTCCTTTTACTTGGTGTTCAAAAGTATGCGATGTGACGTCAGTGCACGGAGCCTATACGTGGCTTGCACATGACGTCATTTCCGATGACCTCCAGAGAAAAGGGAAGAAATCTTATCAGGATCCTCCTTTGTGCCTCCCGGATTTGCACAGGCGTCGCTATTCTCCTCCCAGAAGATTATAGAAGATTAACCTGTCACTCAATATTCTTACGAAGGGAGCTTCCCTCGCCTCCTTTTACTTGGTGTTCAAAAGTATGCGATGTGACGTCAGTGCAAGGAGCCTATACGTGGCTTGCACATGACGTCATTTCCGATGACCTCCAGAGAAAAGGGCAAGAAATCTTATCAGGATCCTCCTTTGTGCCTCCCGGATTTGCACAGGCGTCGCTATTCTCCTCCCAGAAGATTATAAAAGATTAACCTGTCACTCAAAATTCTTACGAAGGGAGCTTCCCTCTCCTCCTTTTACTTGGTGTTCAAAAGTATGCGATGTGACGTCAGTGCAAGGAGCCTATACGTGGCTTCCACATGACGTCATTTCCGATGACCTCCAGAGAAAAGGGCAAGAAATCCTATCAGGATCCTCCTTTGTGCCTCCCGGATTTGCACAGGCGTCGCTATTCTCCTCCCAGAAGATTATAAAAGATTAACCTGTCACTCAAAATTCTTACAAAAGCAGCTTCCCTCTCCTCCTTTTACTTGGTGTTCAAAAGTATGCGATGTGACGTCAGTGCAAGGAGCCTATACGTGGCTTCCACATGACGTCATTTCCGATGACCTCCAGAGAAAAGGGCAAGAAATCCTATCAGGATCCTCCTTTGTGCCTCCCGGATTTGCACAGGCGTCGCTATTCTCCTCCCAGAAGATTATAAAAGATTAACCTGTCACTCAAAATTCTTACGAAGGGAGCTTCCCTCTCCTCCTTTTACTTGGTGTTCAAAAGTATGCGATGTGAAGTCAGTGCAAGGAGCCTATACGTGGCTTGCACATGACGTCATTTCCGATGACCTCCAGAGAAAAGGGCAAGTAATCTTATCAGGACCCTCCTTTGTGCCTCCCGGATTTGCACAGGCGTCGCTATTCTCCTCCCAGAAGATTATAGAAGATTGACCTGTCACTCAAAATTCTTATAAAAGCAGCTTCCCTCTCCTCCTTTTACTTGATGTTCAAAAGTATGCGATGTGACGGCAGTGCAAGGAGCCTATACGTGGCTTGCACATGACGTCATTTCCGATGACCTCCAGAGAAAAGGGAAGAAATCTTATCAGGATCCTCCTTTGTGCCTCCCGGATTTGCACAGGCGTCGCTATTCTCCTCCCAGAAGATTATAAAAGATTAACCTGTCACTCAAAATTCTTACAAAAGCAGCTTCCCTCTCCTCCTTTTACTTGGTGTTCAAAAGTATTCGATGTGACGTCAGCGCAAGGAGACTATACGTGGCTTGCACATGACGTTATTTCCGATGACCTCAAGAGAAAAGGGCAAGAAATCTTATCAGGATCCTCCTTTGTGCCTCCCGGATTTGCACAGGTGTCGCTATTCTCCTCCCAGAAGATTATAGGAGATTAACCTGTCACTCAAAATTCTTACGAAGGGAGCTTCCCTCGCCTCCTTTTACTTGGTGTTCAAAAGTATGCGATGTGACGTCAGTGCAAGGAGCCTATACGTGGCTTGCACATGACGTCATTTCCGATGACCTCCAGAGAAAAGGGCAAGAAATCTTATCAGGATCCTCCTTTGTACCTCCCGGATTTGCACAGGCGTCGCTATTCTCCTCCCAGAAGATTATAAAAGATTAACCTGTCACTCAAAATTCTTACGAAGGGAGCTCCCCTCCCCTCCTTTTACTTGGTGTTCAAAAGTATGCGATGTGACGTCAGTGCAAGGAGCCTATACGTGACTTGCATATGACGTAATTTCCGATGACCTCCAGAGAAAAGGGCAAGTAATCTTATCAGGATCCTCCTCTGTGCCTCCCGGATTTGCACAGGCGTCGCTATTCTCCTCCCAGAAGATTATAAAAGATTAACCTGTCACTCAAAATTCTTACGAAGGGAGCTTCCCTCTTCCTTCTTTTACTTGGCGTTCAAAAGTATGCGATGTGACGTCAGTGCAAGGAGCCTATAGGTGGCTTGCACATGACGTCATTTCCGATGACCTCCAGAGAAAAGGGCAAGAAATCCTATCAGGATCCTCCTTTGTGTCTCCCGGATTTGCACAGGCGTCGCTATTCTCCTCCCACAAGATTATAAAAGATTAACCTGTCACTCAAAATTCTTATAAAAGCAGCTTCCCTCTCCTCCTTTTACTTGGTGTTCAAAAGTATGCGATGTGACGTCAGTGCAAGGAGCCTATACGTGGCTTGCACATGACGTCATTTCCAATGACCTCCAGAGAAAAGGTCAAGAAATCTTATCAGAATCCTCCTTTGGGCCTCCCGGATTTGCACAGGCGTCGCTATTCTCCTCCCAGAATATTATAGATGATTAACCTGTCACTCAAAATTCTTACGAAGGGGGCTTCCCTCTCCTCCTTTTACTTGGTGTTCAAAAGTATGCGATGTGACGTCAGTGCAAGGAGCCTATACGTGGCTTGCACATGACGTCATTTCCGATGACCTCCAGAGAAAAGGGCAAGAAATCTTATCAGGATCCTCCTTTGTGCCTCCCGGATTTAGACAGGCGTCGCTATTCTCCTCCCAGAAGATTATAAAAGATTAACCTGTCACTCAAAATTCTTACGAAGGGAGCTTCCCTCTCCTCCTTTTACTTGGTGTTCAAAAGTATGCGATGTGACGTCAGTGCAAGGAGCCTATACGTGGCTTGCACATGACGTCATTTCCGATGACCTCCAGAGAAAAGGGCAAGAAATCTTATCAGGATCCTCCTTTGTGCCTCCCGGATTTGCACAGGCGTCGCTATTCTCCTCCCAGAAGATTATAAAAGATTAACCTGTCACTCAAAATTCTTACGAAGGGAGCTTCCCTCTCCTCCTTTTACTTGGTGTTCAAAAGTATGCGATGTGACGTCAGTGCAAGGAGCCAATACGTGGCTTGCACATGACGTCATTTCCGATGACCTCCAGAGAAAAGGGCAAGTAATCTTATCAGGATCCTCCTTTGTGCCTCCTGGATTTGCACAGGCGTCGCTATTCTCCTCCCAGAAGATTTTAGAAGATTGACCTGTCACTCAAAATTCTTATAAAAGCAGCTTCCCTCTCCTCCTTTTACTTGGTGTTCAAAAGTATGCGATGTGACGTCAGTGCAAGGAGCCTATACGTGGCTTGCACATGACGTCATTTCCGATGACCTCCAGAGAAATGGGCAAGGAATCTTATCAGGATCCTCCTTTGTGCCTCCCGGATTTGCACAGGCGTCGCTATTCTCCTCCCAGAAGATTATAGAAGATTAACCTGTCACTCAAAATTCTTACGAAGGGAGCTTCCCTCTCCTCCTTTTACTTGGTGTTCAAAAGTATGCGATGTGACGTCAGTGCATGGAGCCTATAGGTGGCTTGCACATGACGTCATTTCCGATGACCTCCAGAGAAAAGGGCAAGAAATCCTATCAGGATCCTCCTTTGTGCCTCCCGGATTTGCACAGGCGTCGCTATTCTGCTCCCACAAGATTATAAAAGATTAACCTGTCACTCAAAATTCTTACGAAGGGAGCTTCCCTCTCCTCCTTTTACTTGGTGTTCAAAAGTATGCGATGTGACGTCAGTGCAAGGAGCCTATACGTGGCTTGCACATGACGTCATTTCCGATGACCTCCAGAGAAAAGGGCAAGGAATCTTATCAGGATCCTCCTTTGTGCCTCCCTGATTTGCACAGGCGTCGCTATTCTCCTCCCAGAAGATTATAAAAGATTAATCTGTCATTCAAAATTCTTACGAAGGGAGCTTCCCTCTCCTCCTTTTACTTGGTGTTCAAAAGTATGCGATGTGTCGTCAGTGCAAGGAGCCTCTACGTGGCTTGCACATGACGTCATTTCCGATGACCTCCAGAGAAATTGGCAAGGAATCTTATCAGGATCCTCCTTTGTGCCTCCCGGATTTGTACAGGCGTCGCTATTCTCCTCCCAGAAGATTATAAAAGATTAATCTGTCATTCAAAATTCTTACGAAGGGAGCTTCCCTCTCCTCCTTTTACTTGGTGTTCAAAAGTATGCGATGTGACGTCAGTGCAAGGAGCCTATACGTGGCTTCCACATGACGTCATTTCCGATGACCTCCAGAGAAAAGGGCAAAAAATCTTATCAGGATCCTCCTTTGTGCCTCCCGGATTTGCACAGGCGTCGCTATTCTCCTCCCAGAAGATTATAGAAGATTAACCTGTCACTCAAAATTCTTACAAAAGCAGCTTCCCTCTCCTCCTTTTACTTGGTGTTCAAAAGTATGCGATGTGACGTCAGTGCAAGGAGCCTATACGTGGCTTGCACATGACGTCATTTCAGATGACCTCCAGAGAAAAGGGCAAGAAATCTTATCAGGATCCTCCTTTGTGGCTCCCGGATTTGCACAGGCGTCGCTATTCTCCTCCCAGAAGATTATAAAAGATTAATCTGTCACTCAAAATTCTTACGAAGGGAGTCTCCCTCTCCTCCTTTTACATGGTGTTCAAAAGTATGCGATGTGACGTCAGTGCAAGGAGCCTATACGTGGCTTGCACATGACGTCATTTCCGATGACCTCCTGAGAAAAGGGCAAGAAATCTTATCAGGATCCTCCTTTGTACCTCCCGGATTTGCACAGGCGTCGCTATTCTCCTCCCAGAAAATTATAGAAGATTAACCTGTCACTCAAAATTCTTACGAAGGGAGCTTCCCTCGCCTCCTTTTACTTGGTGTTCAAAAGTATGCGATGTGACGTCAGTGCAAGGAGCCTATACGTGGCTTGCACATGACGTCATTTCCGATGACCTCCAGAGAAAAGGGCAAGAAATCTCATCAGGATCCTCCTTTGTACCTCCCGGATTTGCACAGGCGTCGCTATTCTCCTCCCAGAAGATTATAAAAGATTAACCTGTCACTCAAAATTCTTACAAAAGCAGCTTCCCTCTCCTCCTTTTACTTGGTGTTAAAAAGTATGCGATGTGACGTCAGTGCAAGGAGCCTATACGTGGCTTGCACATGACGTCATTTCCGATGACCTCCAGAGAAAAGGGCAAGAAATCTTATCAGGATCCTTCTTTGTGCCTCCCGGATTTGCACAGGCGTCGCTATTCTCCTCCCAGAAGATTATAGAAGATTAACCTGTCACTCAAAATTCTTACAAAAGCAGCTTCCCTCTCCTCCTTTTACTTGGTGTTCAAAAGTATGCGATGTGACGTCAGTGCAAGGAGACTATACGTGGCTTGCACATGACGTTATTTCCGATGACCTCCAGAGAAAAGGGCAAGAAATCTTATCAGGATCCTCCTTTGTGCCTCCCGGATTTGCACAGGTGTCGCTATTCTCCTCCCAGAAGATTATAGGAGATTAACCTGTCACTCAAAATTCTTACGAAGGGAGCTTCCCTCGCCTCCTTTTACTTTTGTTCAAAAGTATGCGATGTGACGTCAGTGCAAGGAGCCTATACGTGGCTTGCACATGACGTCATTTCCGATGACCTCCAGAGAAAAGGGCAAGAAATCTTATCAGGATCCTCCTTTGTACCTCCCGGATTTGCACAGGCGTCGCTATTCTCCTCCCAGAAGATTATAAAAGATTAACCTGTCACTCAAAATTCTTACGAAGGGAGCCTCCCTCTCCTCCTTTTACTTGGTGTTCAAAAGTATGCGATGTGACGTCAGTGCAAGGAGCCTATACGTGGCTTGCACATGACGACATTTCCGATGTCCTCCAGAGAAAAGGGTAAGAAATCTTATCAGGATCCTCCTTTGTGCCTCCCGGATTTGCACAGGCGTCGCTATTCTCCTCCCAGAAGATTATAAAAGATTAACCTGTCACTCAAAATTCTTACGAAGGGAGCTCCCCTCCCCTCCTTTTACTTGGTGTTCAAAAGTATGCGATGTGACGTCAGTGCAAGGAGCCTATACGTGACTTGCACATGACGTCATTTCCGATGACCTCCAGAGAAATGGGCAAGTAATCTTATCAGGATCCTCCTTTGTGCCTCCCGGATTTGCACAGGCGTCGCTATTCTCCTCCCAGAAGATTATAAAAGATTAACCTGTCACTCAAAATTCTTACGAAAAGAGCTTCCCTCTTCCTTCTTTTACTTGGCGTTCAAAAGTATGCGATGTGACGTCAGTGCAAGGAGCCTATACGTGGCTTGCACATGACGTCATTTCCGATGACCTCCAAGGAGAAGGTCAAGAAATCTTATCAGGATCCTCCTTTGTGCCTCCCGGATTTGCACAGGCGTCGCTATTCTCCTCCCAGAAGATTATAGAAGATTAACCTGTCACTCAAAATCCTTACGAAGGGAGCTTCCCTCTCCTCCTTTTACTTGGTGTTCAAAAGTATGCGATGTGACGTCAGTGCAAGGAGCCTATAGGTGGCTTGCACATGACGTCATTTCCGATGACCTCCAGAGAAAAGGGCAAGAATTCCTATCAGGATCCTCCTTTGTGTCTCCCGGATTTGCACAGGCGTCGCTATTCTCCTCCCACAAGATTATAAAAGATTAACCTGTCACTCAAAATTCTTATAAAAGCAGCTTCCCTCTCCTCCTTTTACTTGGTGTTCAAAAGTATGCGATGTGACGTCAGTGCAAGGAGCCTATACGTGGCTTGCACATGACGTCATTTCCAATGACCTCCAGAGAAAAGGTCAAGAAATCTTATCAGAATCCTCCTTTGTGCCTCCCGGATTTGCACAGGCGTCGCTATTCTCCTCCCAGAAGATTATAGATGATTAACCTGTCACTCAAAATTCTTACGAAGGGAGCTTCTCTCTCCTCCTTTTACTTGGTGTTCGAAAGTATGCGATGTGACGTCAGTGCAAGGAGCCTATACGTGGCTTGCACATGACGTCATTTCCGATGACCTCCAGAGAAAAGGGCAAGGAATCTTATCAGGATCCTCCTTTGTGCCTCCCTGATTTGCACAGGCGTCGCTATTCTCCTCCCAGAAGATTATAAAAGATTAATCTGTCATTCAAAATTCTTACGAAGGGAGCTTCCCTCTCCTCCTTTTACTTGGTGTTCAAAAGTATGCGATGTGTCGTCATTGCAAGGAGCCTCTACGTGGCTTGCACATGACGTCATTTCCGATGACCTCCAGAGAAATGGGCAAGGAATCTTATCAGGATCCTCCTTTGTGCCTCCCGGATTTGCACAGGCGTCGCTATTCTCCTCCCGGGAGATTATAAAAGATTAATCTGTCATTCAAAATTCTTACGAAGGGAGCTTCCCTCTCCTCCTTTTACTTGGTGTTCAAAAGTATGCGATGTGACGTCAGTGCAAGGAGCCTATACGTGGCTTGCACATGACGTCATTTCCGATGACCTCCAGAGAAAAGGGCAAAAAATCTTATCAGGATCCTCCTTTGTGCCTCCCGGATTTGCACAGGCGTCGCTATTCTCCTCGCAGAAGATTATAGAAGATTAACCTGTCACTCAAAATTCTTACAAAAGCAGCTTCCCTCTCCTCCTTTTACTTGGTGTTCAAAAGTATGCGATGTGACGTCAGTGCAAGGAGCCTATACGTGGCTTGCACATGACGTCATTTCCGATGACATCCAGAGAAAAGGGCAAGAAATCTTATCAGGATCCTCCTTTGTGGCTCCCGGATTTGCACAGGCGTCGCTATTCTCCTCCCAGAAGATTATAAAAGATTAATCTGTCACTCAAAATTCTTACGAAGGGAGTCTCCCTCTCCTCCTTTTACATGGTGTTCAAAAGTATGCGATGTGACGTCAGTGCAAGGAGCCTATACGTGGCTTGCACATGACGTCATTTCCGATGACCTCCTGAGAAAAGGGCAAGAAATCTTATCAGGATCCTCCTTTGTACCTCCCGGATTTGCACAGGCGTCGCTATTCTCCTCCCAGAAAATTATAGAAGATTAACCTGTCACTCAAAATTCTTACGAAGGGAGCTTCCCCCGCCTCCTTTTACTTGGTGTTCAAAAGTATGCGATGTGACGTCAGTGCAAGGAGCCTATACGTGGCTTGCACATGACGTCATTTCCGATGACCTCCAGAGAAAAGGGCAAGACATCTTATCAGGATCCTCCTTTGTACCTCCCGGATTTGCACAGGCGTCGCTATTCTCCTCCCAAAAGATTATAGAAGATTAACCTGTCACTCAAAATTCTTACGAAGGGAGCTTCCCTCGCCTCCTTTTACTTGGTGTTCAAAAGTATGCGATGTGACGTCAGTGCAAGGATCCTATACGTGGCTTGCACATGACGTCATTTCCGATGACCTCCAGAGAAAAGGGCAAGAAATCTCATCAGGATCCTCCTTTGTACCTCCCGGATTTGCACAGGCGTCGCTATTCTCCTCCCAGAAGATTATAAAAGATTAACCTGTCACTCAAAATTCTTACAAAAGCAGCTTCCCTCTCCTCCTTTTACTTGGTGTTAAAAAGTATGCAATGTGACGTCAGTGCAAGGAGCCTATACGTGGCTTGCACATGACGTCATTTCCGATGACCTCCAGAGAAAAGGGCAAGAAATCTTATCAGGATCCTTCTTTGTGCCTCCCGGATTTGCACAGGCGTCGCTATTCTCCTCCCAGAAGATTATAGAAGATTAACCTGTCACTCAAAATTCTTACAAAAGCAGCTTCCCTCTCCTCCTTTTACTTGGTGTTCAAAAGTATGCGATGTGACGTCAGTGCAAGGAGACTATACGTGGCTTGCACATGACGTTATTTCCGATGACCTCCAGAGAAAAGGGCAAGAAATCTTATCAGGATCCTCCTTTGTGCCTCCCGGATTTGCACAGGTGTCGCTATTCTCCTCCCAGAAGATTATAGGAGATTAACCTGTCACTCAAAAGTCTTACGAAGGGAGCTTCCCTCGCCTCCTTTTACTTGGTGTTCAAAAGTATGCGATGTGACGTCAGTGCAAGGAGCCTATACGTGGCTTGCACATGACGTCATTTCCGATGACCTCCAGAGAAAAGGGCAAGAAATCTTATCAGGATCCTCCTTTGTACCTCCCGGATTTGCACAGGCGTCGCTATTCTCCTCCCAGAAGATTATAAAAGATTAACCTGTCACTCAAAATTCTTACGAAGGGAGCCTCCCTCTCCTCCTTTTACTTGGTGTTCAAAAGTATGCGATGTGACGTCAGTGCAAGGAGCCTATACGTGGCTTGCACATGACGACATTTCCGATGTCCTCCAGAGAAAAGGGTAAGAAATCTTATCAGGATCCTCCTTTGTGCCTCCCGGATTTGCACAGGCGTCGCTATTCTCCTCCCAGAAGATTATAAAAGATTAACCTGTCACTCAAACTTCTTACGAAGGGAGCTCCCCTCCCCTCCTTTTACTTGGTGTTCAAAAGTATGCGATGTGACGTCAGTGCAAGGAGCCTATACGTGGCTTGCACATGACGTCATTTCCGATGACCTCCAGAGAAAAGGGCAAGTAATCTTATCAGGATCCTCCTTTGTGCCTCCCGGATTTGCACAGGCGTAGCTATTCTCCTCCCAGAAGATTATAAAAGATTAACCTGTCACTCAAAATTCTTACGAAGGGAGCTTCCCTCTTCCTTCTTTTACTTGGCGTTCAAAAGTATGCGATATGACGTCAGTGCAAGGAGCCTATACGTGGCTTGCACATGACGTCATTTCCGATGACCTCCAGAGAGAAGGGCAAGAAATCTTATCAGGATCCTCCTTTGTGCCTCCCGGATTTGCACAGGCGTCGCTATTCTCCTCCCAGAAGATTATAGAAGATTAACCTGTCACTCAAAATTCTTACGAAGGGAGCTTCCCTCTCCTCCTTTTACTTGGTGTTCAAAAGTATGCGATGTGACGTCAGTGCAAGGAGCCTATAGGTGGCTTGCACATGACGTCATTTCCGATGACCTCGAGAGAAAAGGGCAAGAAATCCTATCAGGATCCTCCTTTGTGTCTCCCGGATTTGCACAGGCGTCGCTATTCTCCTCCCACAAGATTATAAAAGATTAACCTGTCACTCAAAATTCTTATAAAAGCAGCTTCCCTCTCCTCCTTTTACTTGGTGTTCAAAAGTATGCGATGTGACGTCAGTGCAAGGAGCCTATACGTGGCTTGCACATGACGTCATTTCCAATGACCTCCAGAGAAAAGGTCAAGAAATCTTATCAGAATCCTCCTTTGTGCCTCCCGGATTTGCACAGGCGTCGCTATTCTCCTCCCAGAAGATTATAGATGATTAACCTGTCACTCAAAATTCTTACGAAGGGAGCTTCCCTCTCCTCCTTTTACTTGGTGTTCGAAAGTATGCGATGTGACGTCAGTGCAAGGAGCCTATACGTGGCTTGCACATGACGTCATTTCCGATGACCTCCAGAGAAAAGGGCAAGAAATCTTATCAGGATCCTCCTTTGTGCCTCCCGGATTTGCACAGGCGTCGCTATTCTCCTCCCAGAAGATTATAAAAGATTAACCTGTCACTCAAAATTCTTACGAAGGGAGCTTCCCTCTCCTCCTTTTACTTGGTGTTCAAAAGTATGCGATGTGACGTCAGTGCAAGGAGCCAGTACGTGGCTTGCACATGACGTCATTTCCGATGACCTCCAGAGAAAATGGCAAGTAATCTTATCAGGATCCTCCTTTGTGCCTCCTGGATTTGCACAGGCGTCGCTATTCTCCTCCCAGAAGATTATAAAAGATTAACCTGTCACTCAAACTTCTTACGAAGGGAGCTCCCCTCCCCTCCTTTTACTTGGTGTTCAAAAGTATGCGATGTGACGTCAGTGCAAGGAGCCTATACGTGACTTGCACATGACGTCATTTCCGATGACCTCCAGAGAAAAGGGCAAGTAATCTTATCAGGATCCTCCTTTGTGCCTCCCGGATTTGCACAGGCGTAGCTATTCTCCTCCCAGAAGATTATAAAAGATTAACCTGTCACTCAAAATTCTTACGAAGGGAGCTTCCCTCTTCCTTCTTTTACTTGGCGTTCAAAAGTATGCGATATGACGTCAGTGCAAGGAGCCTATACGTGGCTTGCACATGACGTCATTTCCGATGACCTCCAGAGAGAAGGGCAAGAAATCTTATCAGGATCCTCCTTTGTGCCTCCCGGATTTGCACAGGCGTCGCTATTCTCCTCCCAGAAGATTATAGAAGATTAACCTGTCACTCAAAATTCTTACGAAGGGAGCTTCCCTCTCCTCCTTTTACTTGGTGTTCAAAAGTATGCGATGTGACGTCAGTGCAAGGAGCCTATAGGTGGCTTGCACATGACGTCATTTCCGATGACCTCCAGAGAAAAGGGCAAGAAATCCTATCAGGATCCTCCTTTGTGTCTCCCGGATTTGCACAGGCGTCGCTATTCTCCTCCCACAAGATTATAAAAGATTAACCTGTCACTCAAAATTCTTATAAAAGCAGCTTCCCTCTCCTCCTTTTACTTGGTGTTCAAAAGTATGCGATGTGACGTCAGTGCAAGGAGCCTATACGTGGCTTGCACATGACGTCATTTCCAATGACCTCCAGAGAAAAGGTCAAGAAATCTTATCAGAATCCTCCTTTGTGCCTCCCGGATTTGCACAGGCGTCGCTATTCTCCTCCCAGAAGATTATAGATGATTAACCTGTCACTCAAAATTCTTACGAAGGGAGCTTCCCTCTCCTCCTTTTACTTGGTGTTCGAAAGTATGCGATGTGACGTCAGTGCAAGGAGCCTATACGTGGCTTGCACATGACGTCATTTCCGATGACCTCCAGAGAAAAGGGCAAGAAATCTTATCAGGATCCTCCTTTGTGCCTCCCGGATTTGCACAGGCGTCGCTATTCTCCTCCCAGAAGATTATAAAAGATTAACCTGTCACTCAAAATTCTTACGAAGGGAGCTTCCCTCTCCTCCTTTTACTTGGTGTTCAAAAGTATGCGATGTGACGTCAGTGCAAGGAGCCAATACGTGGCTTGCACATGACGTCATTTCCGATGACCTCCAGAGAAAATGGCAAGTAATCTTATCAGGATCCTCCTTTGTGCCTCCTGGATTTGCACAGGCGTCGCTATTCTCCTCCCAGAAGATTATAGAAGATTGATCTGTCACTCAAAATTCTTATAAAAGCAGCTTCCCTCTCCTCCTTTTACTTGGTGTTCAAAAGTATGCGATGTGACGTCAGTGCAAGGAGCCTATACGTGGCTTGCACATGACGTCATTTCCGATGACCTCCAGAGAAATGGGCAAGGAATCTTATCAGGATGCTCCTTTGTGCCTCCCGGATTTGCACAGGCGTCGCTATTCTCCTCCCAGAAGATTATAGAAGATTAACCTGTCACTCAAAATTCTTACGAAGGGATCTTCCCTCTCCTCCTTTTACTTGGTGTTCAAAAGTATGCGATGTGACGTCAGTGCATGGAGCCTATAGGTGGCTTGCACATGACGTCATTTCCGATGACCTCCAGAGAAAAGGGCAAGAAATCCTATCAGGATCCTCCTTTGTGCCTCCCGGATTTGCACAGGCGTCGCTATTCTCCTCCCACAAGATTATAAAAGATTAACCTGTCACTCAAAATTCTTACGAAGGGAGCTTCCCTCTCCTCCTTTTACTTGGTGTTCAAAAGTATGCGATGTGACGTCAGTGCAAGGAGCCTATACGTGGCTTGCACATGACGTCATTTCCGATGACCTCCAGAGAAAAGGGCAAGGAATCTTATCAGGATCCTCCTTTGTGCCTCCCTGATTTGCACAGGCGTCGCTATTCTCCTCCCAGAAGATTATAAAAGATTAATCTGTCATTCAAAATTCTTACGAAGGGAGCTTCCCTCTCCTCCTTTTACTTGGTGTTCAAAAGTATGCGATGTGTCGTCAGTGCAAGGAGCCTCTACGTGGCTTGCACATGACGTAATTTCCGATGACCTCCAGAGAAATGGGCAAGGAATCTTATCAGGATCCTCCTTTGTGCCTCCCGGATTTGCACAGGCGTCGCTATTCTCCTCCCAGAAGATTATAAAAGATTAATCTGTCATTCAAAATTCTTACGAAGGGAGCTTCCCTCTCCTCCTTTTACTTGATGTTCAAAAGTATGCGATGTGACGTCAGTGCAAGGAGCCTATACGTGGCTTGCACATGACGTCATTTCCGATGACCTCCAGAGAAAAGGGCAAGAAATCTTATCAGGATCCTCCTTTGTGCCTCCCGGATTTGCACAGGCGTCGCTATTCTCCTCCCAGAAGATTATAGAAGATTAACCTGTCACTCAAAATTCTTACAAAAGCAGCTTCCCTCTCCTCCTTTTACTTGGTGTTCAAAAGTATGCGATGTGACGTCAGTGCAAGGAGCCTATACGTGGCTTGCACATGACGTCATTTCCGATGACCTCCAGAGAAAAGGACAAGAAATCTTATCAGGATCCTCCTTTGTGGCTCCCGGATTTGCACAGGCGTCCCTATTCTCCTCCCAGAAGATTATAGAAGATTAACCTGTCACTCAAAATTCTTACGAAGGGAGCTTCCCTCTCCTCCTTTTACTTGGTGTTCAAAAATATGCGATGTGACGTCAGTGCAAGGAGCCTATACGTGGCTTGCACATGACGTCATTTCCAATGACCTCCAGAGAAAAGGGCAAGAAATCTTATCAGGATCCTCCTTTGTGCCTCCCGCATTTGCACAGGCGTCGCTATTCTCCTTCCAGAAGATTATAAAAGATTAACCGGTCACTCAAAATTCTTACAAAAGCAGCTTCCCTCTCCTCCTTTTACTTGGTGTTCAAAAGTATGCGATGTGACGTCAGTGCAAGGAGCCTATACGTGGCTTGCACATGACGTCATTTCCGATGACCTCCAGAGAAAAGGGCAAGAAATCTTATCAGGATCCTCCTTTGTGCCTCCCGGATTTGCACAGGCGTCGCTATTCTCCTCCCAGAAGATTATAAAAGATTAATCTGTCACTCAAAATTCTTACGAAGGGAGTCTCCCTCTCCTCCTTTTACATGGTGTTCAAAAGTATGCAATGTGACGTCAGTGCAAGGAGCCTATACGTGGCTTGCACATGACGTCATTTCCGATGACCTCCAGAGAAAAGGGCAAGTAATCTTATCAGGATCCTCCTTTGTACCTCCCGGATTCGCACAGGCGTCGCTATTCTCCTCCCAGAAGATTATAAAAGATTAACCTGTCACTCAAAATTCTTACGAAGGGAGCTTCCCTCTCCTCCTTTTACTTGGCGTTCAAAAGTATGCGATGTGACGTCAGTGCAGGGAGCCTATACGTGGCTTGCACATGACGTCATTTCCGATGACCTCCAGAGAAAAGGGCAAGAAATCTTATCAGGATCCTCCTTTGTGCCTCCCGGGTTTGCACAGGCGTCGCTATTCTCCTCCCAGAAGATTATAGAAGATTAACCTGTCACTCAAAATTCTTACGAAGGGAGCTTCCCTCTCCTCCTTTTACTTGGTGTTCAAAAGTATGCGATGTGACGTCAGTGCAAGGAGCCTATACGTGGCTTGCACATGACGTCATTTCCGATGACCTCCAGAGAAAAGGGCAAGAAATCCTATCAGGATCCTCCTTTGTGCCTCCCGGATTTGCACAGGCGTCGCTATTGTCCTCCCAGAAGATTATAAAAGATTAACCTGTCACTCAGAATTCTTACGAAGGGAGCTTCCCTCTCCTCCTTTTACTTGGTGTTCAAAAGTATGCGATGTGACGTCAGTGCAAGGAGCCTATACGTGGCTTGCACATGACGTCATTTCCGATGACCTCCAGAGAAAAGGGCAAGTAATCTTATCAGGATCCTCCTTTGTACCTCCCGGATTCGCACAGGCGTCGCCATTCTCCTCCCAGAAGATTATAGAAGATTGACCTGTCACTCAAAATTCTTATAAAAGCAGCTTCCCTCTCCTCCTTTTACTTGGTGTTCAAAAGTATGCGATGTGACGTCAGTGCAAGGAGCCTATACGTGGCTTGCACATGACGTCATTTCCGATGACCTCCAGAGAAAAGGGCAAGAAATCTTATCAGGATCCTCCTTTGTGCCTCCCGGATTTGCACAGGCGTCGCTATTCTCCTCCCAGAAGATTATAAAAGATTAACCTGTCACTCAAAATTCTTACGAAGGGAGCTTCCCTCTCCTCCTTTTACTTGGTGTTCAAAAGTATGTGATGTGACGTCAGTGCAAGGAGCCAATACGTGGCTTGCACATGACGTCATTTCCGATGACCTCCAGAGAAAAGGGCAAGTAATCTTATCAGGATCCTCCTTTGTGCCTCCTGGATTTGCACAGGCGTCGCTATTCTCCTCCCAGAAGATTATAGAAGATTAACCAGTCACTCAAAATTCTTATAAAAGCAGCTTCCCTCTCCTCCTTTTACTTGGTGTTCAAAAGTATGCGATGTGACGTCAGTGCAAGGAGCCTATACGTGGCTTGCACATGACGTCATTTCCAATGACCTCCAGAGAAAAGGGCAAGAAATCTTATCAGGATCCTCCTTTGTGCCTCCCGGATTTGCACAGGTGTCGCTATTCTCCTCCCAGAAGATTATAGAAGATTAACCTCTCACTCAAAATTCTTACGAAGGGAGCTTCCCTCTCCTGTTTTTACTTGGTGTTCAAAAGTATGCGATGTGACGTCAGTGCAAGGAGCCTATACGTGGCTTGCACATGACGTCATTTCCGATGACCTCCAGAGAAAAGGGCAAGAAATCTCATCAGGATCCTCCTTTGTGCCTCCCGGATTTGCACAGGCGTCGCTATTCTCCTCCCAGAAGATTATAAAAGATTAATCTGTCACTCAAAATTCTTACGAAGGGAGTCTCCCTCTCCTCCTTTTACATGGTGTTCAAAAGTATGCGATGTGACGTCAGTGCAAGGAGCCTATACGTGGCTTGCACATGACGTCATTTCCGATGACCTCCAGAGAAAAGGGCAAGAAATCTTATCAGGATCGTTCTTTGTGCCTCCCGGATTTGCACAGGCGTCGCTATTCTCCTCCCAGAAGATTATAGAAGATTAACCTGTCACTTAAAATTCTTACAAAAGCAGCTTCCCTCTCCTCCTTTTACTTGGTGTTCAAAAGTATGCGATGTGACGTCAGTGCAAGGAGCCTATACGTGGCTTGCACATGACGTCATTTCCGATGACCTCCAGAGAAAAGGGCAAGGAATCTTATCAGGATCCTCCTTTGTGCCTCCCGGATTTGCACAGGCGTCGCTATTCTCCTCCCAGAAGATTATAAAAGATTAATCTGTCACTCAAAATTCTTACGAAGGGAGCTTCCCTCTCCTCCTTTTACTTGGTGTTCAAAAGTATGCGATGTGACGTCAGTGCAAGGAGCCTATACGTGGCTTGCACATGACGTCATTTCCGATGACCTCCAGAGAAAAGGGCAAGGAATCTTATCAGGATCCTCCTTTGTGCCTCCCGGATTTGCACAGGCGTCGCTATTCTCCTCCCAGAAGATTATAAAAGATTAATCTGTCACTCAAAATTCTTACGAAGGGAGCTTCCCTCTCCTCCTTTTACTTGGTGTTCAAAAGTATGCGATGTGACGTCAGTGCAAGGAGCCTATACGTGGCTTGCACATGACGTCATTTCCGATGACCTCCAGAGAAAAGGGCAAGGAATCTTATCAGGATCCTCCTTTGTGCCTCCCGGATTTGCACAGGCGTCGCTATTCTCCTCCCAGAAGATTATAGAAGATTAACCAGTCACTCTAAATTCTTACAAAAGCAGCTTCCCTCTCCTCCTTTTACTTAGTGTTCAAAAGTATGCGATGTGACGTCAGTGCAAGGAGCCTATACGTGGCTTGCACATGACGTCATTTCCAATGACCTCCAGAGAAAAGGGCAAGAAATCTTATCAGGATCCTCCTTTGTGCCTCCCGGATTTGCACAGGTGTCGCTATTCTCCTCGCAGAAGATTATAGAAGATTAACCTGTCACTCAAAATTCTTACGAAGGGAGCTTCCCTCTCCTGTTTTTACTTGGTGTTCAAAAGTATGCGATGTGACGTCAGTGCAAGGAGCCTACACAAGGCTTGCACATGACGTCATTTCCGATGACCTCCAGAGAAAAGGGCAAGAAATCTCATCAGGATCCTCCTTTGTACCTCCCGGATTTGCACAGGCGTCGCTATTCTCCTCCCAGAAGATTATAAAAGATTAACCTGTCACTCAAAATTCTTACAAAAGCAGCTTCCCTCTCCTCCTTTTACTTTGTGTTTAAAAGTATGCGATGTGACGTCAGTGCAAGGAGCCTATACGTGGCTTGCACATGACGTCATTTCCGATGACCTCCAGAGAAAAGGGCAAGAAATCTTATCAGGATCCTTCTTTGTGCCTCCCGGATTTGCACAGGCGTCGCTATTCTCCTCCCAGAAGATTATAGAAGATTAACCTGTCACTCAAAATTCTTACAAAAGCAGCTTCCCTCTCCTCCTTTTACTTGGTGTTCAAAAGTATGCGATGTGACGTCAGTGCAAGGAGCCTATACGTGGCTTGCACATGACGTCATTTCCAATGACCTCCAGAGAAAAGGGCAAGAAATCTTATCAGGATCCTCCTTTGTGCCTCCCGGATTTGCACAGGTGTCGCTATTCTCCTCGCAGAAGATTATAGAAGATTAACCTGTCACTCAAAATTCTTACGAAGGGAGCTTCCCTCTCCTGTTTTTACTTGGTGTTCAAAAGTATGCGATGTGACGTCAGTGCAAGGAGCCTATACAAGGCTTGCACATGACGTCATTTCCGATGACCTCCAGAGAAAAGGGCAAGAAATCTCATCAGGATCCTCCTTTGTACCTCCCGGATTTGCACAGGCGTCGCTATTCTCCTCCCAGAAGATTATAAAAGATTAACCTGTCACTCAAAATTCTTACAAAAGCAGCTTCCCTCTCCTCCTTTTACTTTGTGTTTAAAAGTATGCGATGTGACGTCAGTGCAAAGAGCCTATACGTGGCTTGCACATGACGTCATTTCCGATGACCTCCAGAGAAAAGGGCAAGAAATCTTATCAGGATCCTTCTTTGTGCCTCCCGGATTTGCACAGGCGTCGCTATTCTCCTCCCAGAAGATTATAGAAGATTAACCTGTCACTTAAAATTCTTACAAAAGCAGCTTCCCTCTCCTCCTTTTACTTGGTGTTCAAAAGTATGCGATGTGACGTCAGTGCAAGGAGCCTATACGTGGCTTGCACATGACGTCATTTCCTATGACCTCCAGAGAAAAGGGCAAGAAATCTTATCAGGATCCTCCTTTGTGCCTCCCGGTTTTGCACAGGCGTCGCTATTCTCCTCCCAGAAGATTATAGAAGATTAACCAGTCACTCTAAATTCTTACAAAAGCAGCTTCCCTCTCCTCCTTTTACTTGGTGTTCAAAAGTATGCGATGTGACGTCAGTGCAAGGAGCCTATACGTGGCTTGCACATGACGTCATTTCCAATGACCTCCAGAGAAAAGGGCAAGAAATCTTATCAGGATCCTCCTTTGTGCCTCCCGGATTTGCACAGGCGTCGCTATTCTCCTCCCAGAAGATTATAAAAGATTAACCTATCACTCAAAATTCTTACAGAAGCAGCTTCCCTCTCCTCCTTTTACTTGGTGTTCAAAAGTATGCGATGTGACTTCAGTGCCAGGCGATTTGCCTTTTTTTTTTATGCGATGAGCTTGGATGAACGCAAGTTGAAGCACGACGAAGCGACTGACACCCCCTAAAGCCCCTTTCCACCCGCGATGCGTGCGACTAGAGGTCTGCACGGGCAGATATTTAGAAGCTTCGGCCCGTTGTTTATTGAACCCAGACTTGTCCGCGGCCCGCTATTCATTTCCAACAGCCGGCCCGGCCTGGCCCGAAGCTAATTTTCACGGGCCAGCTGCGCTTTATTTTAGCCCAGTACGAATAGCTCACGAATTGCGCGTCATGGCAACTCGCTTGCAACTGCTACACATAAGTTGATTACGGTTGCCAATAATAAGTACTGTAAACAATTTTTTTTCTGTAATTATTAGGTGGACCAATCTGCAGGCCTAGGCAACTTGTTAAGAGAAGTTACCCTGATCTTCCTTTTCTGCGAGAAAAACCGCGTGGAAAGGACGAAAAAAAAAATGACAAGCATCAGTAAACAAAATCACGTGTCACAGTTGGAAAAGAAGAGGAACGTCAATACGGGTTTGGACAAAAGACGGAGAAAGTTCCAAATTGGCCAGTCTCACTGCGCAACACCCCCCCCCCCCCCCCCCCCAAAAAAAAAAAATAAATAAATAAAGGTTTTGCTTTTTGCGGTGGTCTGCGAGAAATTGTTCAGGAAAAGAACCCCTCCGAGGAACCTCTTCACCCATATTGGGGATACAAGCACTTGTACGTACAGATGGTTTACGCCGGCGAGGGTGCGTATTGTGTAGGCTCGTGTGTGTGCGTGTTGCTGGTGAGAAGAGCAGCGCCGCTAGTCCTCTGGAAGAGCATACGTTGCACACACCGAACCGTACAAAAACATAGACGCACACACTCATGCTTCAGTATCTGTTTCTCCCCCACTGTGGTTCCTCGCAACCCCCGAACGCGCTTCCAAAAAAACATGCCGCAAAAAAAAAAAAAAAAGTAATGGTCGGTTTTGGCTTGCTTCGGCTCCCCTTATAGACTTGACTTGCTTCGGCTCCCCTTATAGACTACATTCACGAAGGGCCCGGGCCCGGGCCCTTCATGAATGTAGCCGTGAAGCCCGAGCCCGGCCCGTGGCCCGGCCCGACCCGTGGCCCGCGGTCTAGCCCCGTACCAGACCTCTACCTACGCTTGCCCCTCTGTTTGACTGGGCAGACATCGCCCCCTCGCGGCTAGCTACGGAGTTAGCGGGGAGCGCGCGCGGCCATTGTTTGTTTGTTTGTTTACTTTGGGGTGAAGAGAAAGGGGGGAGCCAGGAGATATGTGGGCCTCCAGTCAGGGGCAAGTCGCTACCTGGCTTTTTGGGAGATGGGTAAATAAAGGAAAGAGGAAGAAGAAATGGTTATGTAAAAGTTCGAACATCTGATGCATTGTCGTCCAAAAGCCAACGGCTTGTTTAGAATTGGGCTTGTGAGAAAATGACTCCACAGCGAGCAGGAAGATAGCATCCACTCCCATCGCAGTGCCGATCCGAGATGGCAAAGTCCGTCAATGTACCGCCAGGGGCGGATCCAGACCTCCATTTTAGGGGGGGGGGGGGGCGGTTCCTCGGTGTAAAAGGGGGGGGGGGGGGGAGGGGGGGAGTGTTTATATTTTTTGTGGAGTTATCGTGTTTACTACACTCTGATAACATAATATAGATCTTGAGAGCTTTTGTATCGGTTTACCTGTCGGGGATGAACTCTTTGAATTAAAACCTTTCGGGTGACCACGCTAGAGGTAAGTACTCGAAAATTGTGGTGACACTATCCTTTCTGAAACTTGGGTTTCAGACCGACACTACGTGAGCAGTGGATTTAGGGCAGTCTAAAGACATTGCCTTGGCAGACATTCTGGTTGGAGCTAGTGCTCAACTGCTGCAGCAACGGGTAGAGCGGCTTAAATCAGCGGAGCGAGTACGTTGCAAACAAGCGACAAAAATGGCCCGGCGGCTTCGACGCTGCTCGCGGCGTCAAAACACTGTTGACGCAGCGAGCGAAACGAACGCTGCTAGGCGTCGGTTGTTCGCCGTATATTTGGAATGTCCAGAGCGCAGCACATGCGGCATTGCCAACCTAAACTCGTGTTTTCACGTGTTCTAGATGCAACTCGAGAACCAAAGCGAATAATTGTTGAATATTTTTGAAAGCATGTTGCAGTTCGGCAACTATAACTTTTGAACTTAGACACGACCTTAAACCAGCAATGGATCCTTCCAAATTATATTCGATTGCACCTCGTCTGGATATTTTCTGTATCAATAGAACACTTACTTGTTTCTGGGTAGTTAGCTCATTCGTCAGGGTCGAGAGGACAGGTGCAGAGATATGATGGGGCAGAGCGGTTGTAAGGTCGGCGAATCTCAACTGGGCTAAAGGCCGATCATGACTGCAGCACGGATGTTTGGGAGTCGGTGTTCACTCGAACGGGCACAGGCACTGTCTATTTAATTTATTTATAGCCGCATCTTTGAAAGGGCTCGTTTTCCCCAAGTCCGTTCGACACACACATATTCGCTCCTGCAAAGCCGCGCGAAAGCTCTGCCGTAAATCCACAGAAGCCGCGTTTAACTGGAAAAGATGGCGCCAAGGGAAGACAAGGGGTAGCGGGCGCCTTTCCTAAAATATGTCCCGCCACCCTAAGTTGAAACGGCATTGTATACAAATAAATGCCTACGGCGTCGGCTTGAGGACCCCGTGTAAGCAGCCTCCAGCCTTTAGAGTGCTCGTACCGTTTATCTTTCTTTTATTAGCTTCCCGCCACGAGAAGTCGTACCGCACGCAGTATGAAGCCCATTAGAGGAAACATCTCCCCCTTCTGGCGCTCGTCGGCTTCTTTCTGTATTCCGCGCTGCGGCACTGATCCTCAGTGAGGGATGGAGGCGAGGACGAAAGCGGGCTTACGTTTAAGCCGAGGTTGTGGGGAAGTATGGAGCGTCTTCAGGAGAAGCTCAGACCCAGACTACACTGTACCCAGAGCATTCGCTTCCTCTCTCAGTTGACTGGTTGTACAAGCTGCATCCCCCCTCCCCCCCCCCCCCCTGGAACGTCTCCTCCCGGTACGTCCCCTCTGCACTTCCCTTGGCAATGAGCACACCGTGCCAATAATATACCTTTAGTGAGCCCGTGGGCGACAGCATCTCAAAGCAAGCCAAAAAAGACATGCCGAAAGACAAGCCCAGAACCACGAAGAAACCATCAAACGAAAAGTGATGAAAAGGCGGCCGCTAGAGAGGAAGGATAATCCGCTGTGTATAGGATCGTACCCTTGAGGAAGGCTGCTTGACGTCTGCGTTTGGGAGCTTTCAAGGCACAAATTTTTCTCAGACAACCCCAAAGAGAGAGAGGGAGACAGAGAGAGAGAGAGAGTTGACTGGATAGGTTGAAGGTATTTTCCCCCCGTGCTCGACGTGCTGGCCTTGTTTGGAAGTGTGCCTGCAGTCGAGGACCCTGATATTCGGTGCGCCTCCCCACTGTCTCTCCACTTCGAAACTCCTGGCGCCGTCCCTGTCGGGAAGACGTACCGTGACCTTGACGGAGATAAACCCCACTTTGGAAGCGACCAGCAGGCGCGTCCACCCACCGCTGTTTTAATCTTTTGTTTCTCGCGTCGATTGCTTACGTTTTTTCTTCGAGCTGACGAAGAACCCCAAGAGGGGGAGGGGGGTTGCCGGGTGAGGCGTTTGGGGGGGGGGGGGGGGCGATCGCCCCCACCGCCCCCCCCCCCCCCCTTGGATCCGCCACTGTGTACCGCGGAGGTTCCCATCTCGGCTCCGCACCAGACCAGAATGTTGCTAACTTGCTGTGCTACCTATTCACTCGCATACGTGAATTTAAACGTTGAATACTTGTCCTAGATCCGTCGTGTAAGTTTTGTTTTGTGTCTGCGAACATCAGAGTCGATCGGAGAGCTCACTGTTTGGAGATATTGGAGGAGAGCACGAAAGGCCTTTTCAACTATTCCCCGCGTTCCACTGGGGTTCAAAAGCTCTAGGGCAGTGGAGTGGGGAAGTCCAACTGCAGCGTAGGATCGCAATAGCACTTTTCGGAGATCCTCATGGGTTGGACAGAAAAGTAGTGCATGGGTTGTGTCTTCAGGATCACCACAAGTTGGGCATCCGGGATCTCTCTTGCGGCTGTACATATGGAGACGCTTTGCGGTATGCGGGCAGCCAGTTCGAAGTCTGTGAAGGAGTGATGCCTCTGAACGTGGGAGTTTGCGTGGGATGCTTGGAGGTAGCCTTCCTGTCGCAACCCCTGTGTGGGGGCGTTTTTTGCGGATGGTATCCCGTATACGTCTGTGTGCTTCATTAAAGCGATCTAATATGAATGTAGGGTCCCCGTCATTATGAGCCCGTGCAGCTAGCTCGTCTGCTCTCTCGTTGCCGGGAATTCCAACATGGGAGGGAATCCACTGCAGAGCCAAACTCCAGCCAAGGTCTTCCACCGTTGCAGGTGTTAATGCTACTCTATTTAAAAGACGGGTGGCCCTCTCCAGGCGTTGAAGTTGTTGTAGTGCGCCTCTAGAGTCCGTGAGCACCACAGCTTTGGTTGGCGGGGTGATGTTTTTAATGGACTCAAGCGCTGCCCAGATAGCAACAAGTTCTGCAGTAGTTGATGATGCCTCGAAGTTAAGCCGGCCAGACACTTCGAAGTCTATTTCGGGACTAGTAATATCAACAGTTGCTGTTTTCTTGATCGCATTGACTGAGGCGTCCGTGTATACGTGGATCCAATCACCGTAAGCTTCCTCCAGGCGTTCGAACGTGATCGATCGGGCGACTAACGTGGGGACATTCGCCTTACGTTGGAAAATTGGTTGTTTTTCCTGTATCAACAGGGGCGCTCTCTTTGAATGTGGGGGAGGTGGATATAAATATTCCCCTGGTGCTCCAATCTCGTGCTGAAAATTGGATGCCAACTGTCCGAGGTGAGAATTTTTACGGGCCAACATGTGGGAATTAATATTGTCCACCGCAGGAACACTGTTAATGCGAGCAATGTGACGCATAGCTCTCTCCTCAAGTCTTAACGACAGAGACCATTCTTCTGCCGCAACAAGGGTCGGGGTGTTTGCTGAAGACGGTAGAAGTCCGAGGCAGCAACGCAGCGCCTTCCTGTGAAATGTGTCAATGTCCCGAATCTGGGCCCTTCCTATGTTTAGGAGTGGCAGGGAGTACAGGAGCCTCGACATTATAAGACCTTTGTAGAGTTGTAGGAGAGTACGTTGTGGCGCTCCCCACGAAGGGCCTCCGAGATGTCGTATGACTCGTAGTAGCTCACGACATCGCTCCAAAGTCCTCCGAACCTCAGGTCTCCAGGTCACGCGGTCATCCACCTGCACCCCAAGATAGAGATGACTACCAACTCTCTTAACAGGAGTTCCAGCAATCATTAGCCGCAGAGCGTGCTCGGGTGCTCGTACTACTGGTCGGTAAAGGAGCGACGCGGTTTTTTCCACTGATAGTGAGAGGCCGAGTTTTGAAATCATCAGAGCCGTAGCATCTAGAGCTACTTGAAGTCGATTTCGGATAGCTACGGCACTTTCGGAGGGACCCTCGCACCACATGGCAACGTCGTCGGCGTATATTGCCATGCCGACATGGAGGGTCTCGTTGTTGGTCGGAAGGCATTGAGGAAGCGATGCCATCACCACGTTGAAGAGTAAGGGGCTGAGTACGCTGCCTTGGGGAACACCTTTGGTGATTGGACGTGAAGTGCTAGTTGCACCAGGGATCTTGACAGTGAAGCTCCGTCCAGTGAGGAACGATTCTATGAATGTGAGGATTCGGCCACAGATACCGAAGTACTTGAGTCGCTGGATGATGATAGAATGAGGCAGTGTGTCGAACGCACGACTAATGTCTAGAAAGACACAGTGCACCATTCGGCCAGTGGATTTGGCTTCTTCTAGGGTCGACACGAGGTCTCCTATCGCATCGGCTGTGCACCTCCTTGCTCGAAAGCCTGCCAACGAAGGTGGGAAAGCATTTACTCGGTCTAGAAGCCACGCGAGGCGCCGGAGAACCATGCGTTCTAGGAGTTTTCCAAGGCAGCTTGTTAACGATACAGGCCTGTAGGATGAGATTTCGTCCAATGGTTTTCCTTGTTTAGGTATTGGGATGATTATTGACTCTTTCCATGTATTTGGGAGCGTCCCATCTTTCCAGATGGCGTTGAGTTTCTCAAGAATGTCGGGGTGATAATCTGGGTCTATATTTCGGAGAGAGTGATACGTTATACCGTCAGGACCTGGAGCGCTCTTCCTTCTAGTGTAATTAAGTGCGTGCGTAAGCTCTGCCAACGTTAAGTCGGTGTAGCTGGCCAATGTGCTCTCGCTGTCTGGAGGGACACTGGTGAACTGCGGGGCATTCAATGTTTGCTGGTGTACAGGCTGTGTAGTAGAGGACCGAGCAAACTCGTCCGCCAGATGCTCCGCCACTTCAATCATGGTTTGACCTGTCTTGATTGCAAGTGTTGTAATGGGATGTCGCGGAATTTTGGTCCCTTTAAGAGCTCGAACGAGCCCCCACGCCCGTCTTCCTCCCCCAGGGCCACTTAGCGATGCACAGTCACTACTCCACTGCCACTTTTGCAGCTTTTTTGTGTGGCGACGGAAGCAAGCATCTATGCGGTTGTATCGTGCCCAATCCCATAAGGCGTCCGTTTGCAGTGCCCTTCGTTGGGCTTGTCGTCGAGCGGCTCGGAGATTAAGCCACTCAAGGTCAGGTGTAGGACGTGTCGCTGGAATCTTAAAGGGCAGCTCCGCCGTCAATTTGAGCGTTTTTATCGAAACATATTTTCAGAAAGGATACTAAAAATTCAGCCTATAGCAGCGGTTAAATCATTAAAAAACTGTTTACAGAATTTATAATCGTTAAAATACGCTGAAACCGAAACCGAAACTAACTTGCCACTCGACTGGTCCGCCATTTTGATGTGACGTCACACATGGTATAAACACTCGCACTTGTGCAGTTTGAGCCTGGCCAGCCTGGCAGCAGGTCACTGTTTTGTGTTTGTGCCGCGGATGAAAATGGACTCATCAAGCTCGTCTGAATCGAGCAACGATGAGGATATGCGGCTAGATTTTGAGGATGATGACGATAACCCGTTTTCATACGATCCGCCGGCATCGCCTCCGAGGGAAGCGCCAGCGGCGGCTGCATTCGTGATCCGCCGCCATGTGGACCCAGATGCCGCTTCCGAAGCGGAATGGTAAGGCAGTTTTTGTTGCTAGCACGCCAAGAAAAACTAATCGACGTTATGCCTTTTAATTGGAGGCACTTTTTGTTATATCTTGGGGTCTGACAATAGACGGTTTTAGTAGACCGTGTTCTCAAGCGACGCTTCCGTAGCGCGAGATCGCGCCGCCACTTCCAAGCATGCTCTAGCGCGCGCCCGGAGGGGTAGCGGGCCTCTGATAACTATCTACTAAAACTCCCTATGGACAGAAGGCACGAGCGCGGGGACGGAAGAGCGCGGGGACGGAAGATGTCATTGCTGCGTTTCTTTGTGGTGTTATTACACCCTACGGCGCAACACCAATTCCCTCCAGTCGCCATTACGCGCTCTTACATAACTGTATAAACCGATAAAATAAGCAAAAACCAGACAGTCCTAGCACCAACAAGCTCCAAAGCAAGCACCCTGACCAACATGTGACGTCACGGCAACGTCAGTGCCATCATGGCAGCCTCCGTGTGCCGCTCTTCGTCAGTGTTGCCAGTAGGGCGGCAGCAAGTGATTTGGGTGTGGACGTGTAAATTTCAAAATTCATTTTCTTCTAAGAAAATTAATATTTTTCTGAGATATTTCGTACACATGCTCAGGAAGGGCATCCAAATACATGGTGAAAATTTTATAGAAATCGGTGACTATAAAAATTACGGCGGAGGTGCCCTTTAACAATGCGGGTTGCGCGTTGCAAACACACCGCAATGCAAGTCGTGGTGTCTGTATAGCTTTTACTATCTGCGGCGGAAGTGAAGTATTGACGAAAAAGGTCCCAGTTAACCACCTTGCACTCCTTGATGGTCTTCGGAGCCGCTCTGGGATGTATCACGTTGATTGGAAAATGGTCACTTCCGCCCGTGTCCGGCTCCACAGTCCAGAGAGCGTCGATTTCTGCCGAGACCAGCGTTATGTCCAGGGTGCTCGCCTTTGTGTGCCGTCGGCAGAATGTAGCCGATCCGTCGTTGAGAGCTCGGAGATTAAAAGCTGCTGCCGTTGTCTCTATCTGACGTCCTCGCGTATCCGTGCGAGTGCCACCCCATATTTCATTGTGAGCATTGAAGTCTCCACAAATAATTAAGTTTCCTCGGCTTCTGTTACTTATTTTTTCAAGTGGCTTTGTGTCCCAGAGGCCTTGTAACGTGACGTACGCTGATACAATTGTCGTTTCAGTCTTTCCCATTCTGATCGTCACTCCAGCATACTCTTCAGATGGTGAACAGAGGTCCGAAAGGTCAAGCTCAGAGTGATGTATCATCTCGCACAAGTATAGAGACTCTTGATCTTCCATTAGGGTTTATAGCCGCGCTATGATATAACACGTAAGGTGATAAGCGTACCTCTCCAGGCATGACATTCGTTTGCTGAAGGGCCAGGACATCAATTTTCTTATCTGTGAGGAATTGCCGCAGTTCAAAAAGTCGAGTGCGCAGTCCGTTTACATTCCATTGAAGCAGCGAAGGAAACAATGGACTACGCCTGTGCCGTGCTGTGCCGCAGTGTTGGAATTCGCTTGAAGTTCCACAACTAGAGGCTTCTCTTCGTTGGTAACGATGCGCACTTGTGCTAAGTGATCCTACTGACAGCCTGCTAGAAGGTGAAGCATTGTCTGGATAATGGATGCAAGGGTACCCGCCCAGGAGGCTTCAATTTTCGCCAAAACTGCAAGTGCTATACTAGCACCTGCCTTTATTATTGATATCCATCCAGGAGCTTCACTTTCCTGTGTACCTTGGTTGCTAGCTTTGTCTTCTTTTTCAACTTGGTCTTTTGTGGCACAGGGGCGTGTCAAAGGTCCCGTGTTGGGTGATGGCTGATGTATAGATTTTTTTGACGAACCTTGCGTCAAGATCTGACTGATTGTGGGATTGGTGTTCATCTTTCCTTTGACGTTTTGGCCAGTTCTTTTGAGCGCTGAAGCATAAAGGTGTATTCACAAGCAGGACTTTGTCCGCGGACAAGTTCCTACGATAGGCGTGACGTCACCTTTTCCGGGGTATAAAATCGGCCATTCTTCTTGCGAAAACAGCAGGCAAAACCAAGGGACATGTCCACGCGTACCTGAGGAACGTCTCCTCGGTCCTGATATATCTTGCGTATCACGTGGGCGAACGTCACAGAATATGTCCGCGGACCTGCCGGACCATGATTATAGCGGTTTTGAAAGCGATCCAATTCTGCCTTTTTTCGAGTCCGCTGTGGTCCTCGGACAAGCCCGGGAACCGATTGTGTGGAAGTGCTCGTGGTACACTTCGTTGCACGAGCGGTTTTCTTTTTCTTTTTTCTTTTTTTTATATGCCTCTCACGGTTCTCGTGCACGGATGGACCTTTGCTCATTTTCCTGTACGATTAGTACGCACGAGCTACAGCTGTGGAAGATGCTCGTGGATTCCTGCGCATAGTGAAAAGAGGAGCCGAAAAGAAAAAGAAAGAAAACGACTGGAAATTGTTTTTAATTCGAACATGGAGGCCAACAAGGCTTCACGAGTTGTTGTGGCGTGTGCTTTCATGATGGCGGATGAGGAAGTTGCGGAAGCACCTAATATCGACGCAAAAAAAAACCATGGATTAAAACATGGATGTCCAAGAAGAAACTCGGTATACAGAATCTACTCTATCAAGAACTTCTGGAGAGCGACCCCGTAGAGTACCGCCGCTTGCTGCGCGTTGACTCCAACCAGTTTGCTGACATTCTCTCGTCAATTGCATCATGCATCCAAAAACTCGACACTGAAATGCGTCCAGCCATCCCAACCAAAGACAAACTTCAACTGACGCTGCGGTTTCTTGCCTCAGGTGTGTGGTTATTCTTCTTACTTTTGTCCTTGTTTTAGCGTATTTGAGAGCTGCGCTAGACTTAGCCGTGTTTCTTGTTTTCTTGCGAATTTTCAGGCGAGAGTCAACATTCCCTAAGCAGGCAGTTGAAAGTTGAAACTTGTGACACCATTTACAAAATGCTGGGACCAAAATATCTGGTGTCCCCGTGGACGAAAGATGAGTGGCTTGCGGTAATGAAGAACTTTTACGAAAGATGGCAGTTTCCGCAATGTATTGGAGCGCTGGACGGAAAACATGTCACAATTATCAAACCTCCAAACTCTGGATCTGTGTATATTAATTACAAGAAGACCTTCAGTATCGTGCTTTTTGCTCTTGTGGACGCAGACAGCAGGTTTTTGTGCATTGATGTTGGCGCACCTGGGTCTGATGGAGATGGAGGCATTTGGAGGACGACACCACTGCGGAATGCCATCGAGAACGGAACAGCCGGTCTGCCGATCTCAGGACCTGGACCGGTCGGCGTCCCACCCGTCATCGTGGGAGACGACGCCTTCCCCTTGTCTACAAACTTAATGAAGCCGTACACTGGTACAAATTTGGACGAAGAAAAGGTTATATTTAACTACAGGTGTGTTGCCTACATCGTGTCATTTCTAAACACCGTTTTCCTTATCGTTTTTTCTTATTATTTTTTTTTATTTTTTTTTTAGATTAAGCCGAGCCAGACGGGTAGCAGAAAATGCATTCTGGCAAACCGTTTTAGGTTTTTGCACACGACTATCGATGCCGAACCAGGAAGGGTCACCTCATTCATCAAGGCGGCGTGTGTGCTGCACAACTATTTGCGAGCTGCACCTGTGCTTTTTAAAGGGGTACGGAAACCAAATTCTGGAGCTCATTTCTTTGTTTCAACACGACGCAGGTAGCAGCACAACCACAGAAACATAAATATTGCGCTAGAAAACGCCAGAAAACATATTTTAAAGTGAATTAAACGATAATCAAAAACCACCTGGTAGTTGGTTATGAAGCTTCAATGGAATGTCGTGACGACAACATGCCTCTGAAAGCAGCGCCGCAGCGGTATGCCCGCTCACTGGTATAGATTGCCTAGGCCTGAACGCAATACCGAGGCGTCTTGGTGGAAAGAGCCAAAACGAAGTGAGCCACCTTGGTTTCAGCTCTCGCGCGACGTGCAAACGCGTGCTTCGGTTGTTCTCAGGTTTGGTGCGCGTGCTGGCCCCGCGATATCTACAGCCCTTGGGTACTTCGACAAAGCGAGATTGTAACGCGTTGACGCCTCCAAGTGGCAAAACTCGTCACTACGGTACGCTTGGTCGTCCGAGGCATGATGACGTCAAGACGTCTGCCGGATCTCCCGAGATGCATTGCGCTCCTCCATGGCTGATTTTGAAGCGCTCGCCAAAATCGCGGCATTTAGAGCATAAAATATAGCCATCTGCTCAAAATACGACCGTGCGATTATTCATTACAGGCTTAGCTGATCATATTGAACTCATTTCTTGATGTTTTCTCTATATTTCAAGTTTCGATTCCGTATCCCTTTAAAGCGTCGAGGGAGGACCACCAGCGAAAAAGGACAATCTACTGCGGGCTACGAAGTTACAAAGGGCGCTCCGGGGCAAGAGCTCTAGAAGGCGCCATCGCGTGGCAGAGGGAAGAGGCGGGCCTTAAAGGGGCGATGCACTGATATTTGCATTTTGCGCAAATACCGCTTAGAACGAATCCCTGACGTTAATTATCTGTGAAATACCCGTTCGTTTTCACCACACGCAATCGAAGTCGCAGAAAAAAATAAAGACAAACGAGCAGAGTTCACCCCCTCAACTCACAGCCAGAACAAGCTGCCCCGTGATCTGGAGCCGATTATATGCCGCCAATGTTGATCATATACGCGCTGAGGTTGGCAAGGCACAGGACACGCGCTGAGTTCCAGACATTGTTATGGTTCGGCTGTTGTCGTCATTGCAGCGATTGGACACAGGACACTACCCGAATGTTTCTCGAGCTATCGATTAACACGAGCTCAAATCGAGTGTCCACGCCATGCTCGTGTCCAATCTATAAGCCGTATTCAAATATCGTCACTGAGCGGCACTGCTACCGCCCAATTGAATATCGTTGCACCGCCCCTTTAATCTGCAGATAAATAACAAAATTTAACCTTATCTGTATGTTCAGACAAGAGCAGAAGCAAAGATACCATTTCATGAGCTGTATATTGCGACTTCCTTTACTTAACAATCGTTCATGCATGTGCTGGCACTCTGACCACCAAAACTTTTTGTGGTATGCTCTAATTGTTCAACTTTATGTCAATAAACTTGAAAGAATCTTCAATGTTTTCTTATTTTTTATTTCGTCATGCTATAATATTGGTTGGCAATCTAACACACTCACCCACTCCAACAAAAACAGCCGCCAGGTCCTAATGGAATAAGTACGACAGGCAAAGGATACGAGCATTTGTTTGTTTTCAAGTATTCCCTTCACTTTTGAGCGCGAAATGCTAATTTTGGTTTAACATTTTTTTAGTTTAAATAGGGTTCGTTGAATTACGTTTGTTCTTGCTGTCGGTCTAGGTAACGCTTGACGAGTTCTAGTACCTCTACCTGACACCCAATAAAATTGGTTCCGTTCAGGCTTCTCATGTGGCCCGCCACAACTCTTCCAAAATTATCAGCATCGTCGCCACTTTTTTCAGTTTCAAAACTTTCGGAAATTTTAGTGAAAGCAACCGTGCGCTCTTTCCACCCAGAGCTGGAGCAGTCATCTGCTTTCTTTTTTCCGTCATCGCACTTTCAGCGCTTCACAGGAGTGCCAGACGCTTCCACACTGGAACTCGTTGTTCCGCGCGGTGTGTGTGTGGAATGCGTGCCAAGGACGGGTTCCCTCATCTCGGTCATAACAGACGCCAATTCTGTCTCACTGTCCATCTGGAAAGGTAAAAGAAATACGAATGCGTTACTCTAGAGGAACTATATGTACAGAATATCGCAAGTGTCGGCCATTTACTGTTCAGAGCAATGAGGGATAGATAAAGAGAGAGAGAGAGATAGTTTTAGTAGTGAAGAGAGGACGCGTCGATGGGTTACGTGAACAAGCGTAGATGTCACCACCGTAGTATTGTGGGAGAAGCGAGAGTTGTTTTTTATATAGACGCAGCAGGTCGGACCCATCGAAGGCTCACCGGCGGTTGGCCGTTTCACTTGCAAAATTGAATAAAAAAAAGTTTACTCAATGAAGGACCCTGTACACTGCATTTAAGGTCAAAACTGTTGCGTGGCCCTGACATTTGAATGAAACTGCCTTGCGGCCAGGACCCGGCCCGCGGGCCGCCGGTTGTCAAAGCCTAGGATAGTGTCTCGCAGCTTCATCCAGAGACTATCAACACTTCAAGAAACCGTGATTAACACGAGTGAACGAAACAAAATGCTGAAGCCTGAACGAAAAAAAAAAATGCTGAAGCGTGTAGAGCAAAGCCAGAACTCGAACGTCAGCCAAGCTAATAGGATTCAGTGACCTCCATCAACGAACGCTCGACAACGTTTCGTTCGATAGGTCTAAAAAATTAAGTTAAACGAATGGGTCAACCCGCCAAACGTTGCTCACTCCACTGGGATCATTGTGTTGGTAAGATTCGTTGCACTCCCGGGAAAGGACAGGTTTGCTCCGATCCAAGAACAGGAGACTGCGGTAGAACCTCCATCTACCGTTGTACGTGTACTCCGCAGCTTGGCCGCTCTTCGTTTTCATGATCTTTTCCTTCTCCCGGCTGTAGATGCGTCGCTTATCTTGAAAAAAGCTCCTCACTCCCTCTGAAATATCAGACAACAATAAGCGGTCAAATACAACTCGGGGTCGACACTAATTAGTCCGCCTTCAATGAACCCACCTTCCGTGTAAGGCCCATACTGGGAGTAGCGCCGTTGCATTTCATTGTCAATTTGTTTCCAGAGCTCTGATTTTATGCCGTTGTTGCGGTACTGGTCGTTTTGAAGGCACCAAAGCTGTGGAAACTCTTCTACGAGTGCGATTAAACACAGCGTCGCTTCATCGCTGAGATCCTTCATCGTTGTCGTCCTCAATGCCAGGTATATCAGACGCTGGCGGGATTGGAATCGACCGTCACGTGCGTTGCGTGGCCGTTTTCTTGTAGCTTGGAACGCAGCGAAGCACCACCAAGGCTCTGGCGCGAGGTGGGAGCGTTGGGAAATACCAGTCCTGAACAGATATCTCGTGCAGCGAAGGCAGCGAGAAAGGTACGAGCTCGGACTCGCAGTTCTCGCCTTGGTCCACGGCAACCATGCAGTATTAATTCGTATGTCCGCGGCCTAGTCCGTTGTGACATCGAAGCCACGTGATACGCATATTTCACAGGTCCGCGGACATGGTTCCCGAAATTTGTCCGACGTGTGAATACACCTTAAGTGTCCTTACCAGTTTCTTCTGACTTTGACTATGCTCTTCTGGTGCCCTCGGTGGTGTCCCTGGTCGTTTTTTGACGGAAGATGGCGGATCTTGCTTCACGAAACCCTACGGTATTCATTTTTGAATATGTAGCTACAGACTGTGCTTCCTTCCACTTCGGGCATATGTGCGATGTAGCCTCATGATTGCCGCTGCAATTTATGCATTT
The DNA here is from genome assembly GCF_016920785.2 of Ixodes scapularis. Taxonomy (NCBI): domain Eukaryota; kingdom Metazoa; phylum Arthropoda; class Arachnida; order Ixodida; family Ixodidae; genus Ixodes; species Ixodes scapularis. The sequence goes on along the minus strand of NW_024609883.1, from coordinate 27,582,401 downwards.
CACTGAACTGGACGTGCATCCCTCAGCTGTCAGAACGTGGTTCTCGGCACATCGATTGCAAGCTTGGGCGCGTTTGCAGGCGATTTTTTGTGTCCGAAACCGCCGCAGTTGTGGCATTGTATGGGCTTCTCTTTGAATGGGACAACAGAGTGTCGCACATATCCTAGTAAGACATGGCTCGGAAGGTGGCTGCCGCTGAAGACGACTTTGACGACTCGAGATTTTCCAAGTCGTCGCACATTGGCAATCTTGGCTTCTGATCGTAGGTGTTGTGCCAGTTCTTCATCGGTGACATCCGCATCAACGTCGTGAATTACTCCGACGCTTGTTTTGCCTGACAACGGAGATTATGGTCGAACTTGGATACCGCATAGTAGTGTATTGCTCATCAGCACTTGTGCTGCATGTCCGTTTCGGACGTGAACTGCAATAAGGTTGAGTCGTTGATTGTAGCGCACTTGAAGAATGCATTCTGGACTTATTTTCTCGAGAGCCTGTGTGACCTTGAGACTGCTAAGGGAAGTGAATTTCTTCTCTGAGTCAGTCGGGGCATATACGACAGTGAGACTGTTGGAGACGTTGTTTGGCACACGTGTTGTGCCAGAATCGGAGAGAGTCATCACTTCGAACACGTTTCCGATTTCCAGAGATGCACCATTGTCCTCCAGAGTCGTTGTCCTGCTCCATGTCGGAATGTTCTAAGTTAGAAAATTCGGGTGAGGCGTTTGGAGTGGCAGCAAGGCTGTCTTCCATGGGGTTTACAGTTGGGCGTTGCCCAGGAGTGACATCAGAAGATGAATGGTCACCTATGTTCGCTACTTTCTCAGATGAAGACGTGGTCCCTTACGTGCAGAGGCGTTTGGTAGTAAGAGACAAGCCCAGTTCCACTTGCCGAAACAAAACTGCCAGGTCAGGATACGAGTACACAGGTTTCAAACGTAAAAGATACCGAGAGAGCAAAATGTCGTGTTCCTTGCTCAAAGCACTTCGTCGTCTTTTCCCGCGCGCGGCCACCTTACTTCGGGATCTCGGAGGCCATACTTTTCGTTTCTAGGCTAGGTGGCGCAAGCTACCGCTCAATATAAAGGGTGTCGCTATTAGATTCGTCTTTCCACCTAAACTTTGTCGAACTCAACGAGGTAGAATTGGTAGAATGTGGTCGAACTCCGAGCCGTACGGCCGTACTCTGGTCGAACTTATCGCACTTCGCCGGCCAGTCGTGCTCGCACCGGGGTTGCATTTCCAAGTTCGATAAGTTCGACTTCAACCTAGCGAACCTCAGGTTCGGTCGAGCTTCCGAAACTTTACGAACTCCATAATGAGCCTCGAATCTCGTTTTGCATAGATACAATAGAGGTTCGTCAGGTTCGATCCATTGCTGGTCTGAGAAAACGCGTTTCTTTTTTGGTGAGTGCAGCGCGATTTCGCGCTTCGGATTGTTTTCTGGAGCCGTCACCTCTTTGTCAGTGTGCTTGGACCCCTCCGCGACCCCTTTGGCACCTTGAGCCCTGGTGAACCGATGGCGAGACTGTTTTGGAAGGAGCGCGCGCCTCCCGCGTTCCGGACAGCAGCGGCGGCGGTGAGTCCGCGGTCCGTGGAGTGACGCTTGCCGACGGACGCTGGTGCGTGGACGCTACTCGGGCGCTCGAAGCACCATGGAAAGCTCGAAGCCCGGGCTGGCGCGCCTGCGCACCACCCCGCGCCGGGCCCCCGGTGCCGTGGGAACCCAGTGGGGCGGCACTGAGGGCCGTTCGGCGCCCTACTCGGCGTCGGAGGTGGACCGCTTGGTCGAGTTGGTGGCCGACAAGGCGGCGCTGCTCCTGTCGGCCGGCGAGAGCGGCGCCAAGCGCGCCTGCTGGGACGAGCTCGCCAGGAAGATGTCGCGCAGCGCGGACGACGTGCGCCGCAAGTGGTCCAACATCGTGGCCGAGGTAAAGCTGCCCAAGCGCTCGAGCCCTTTCAAGCCGTACGAGCTGACCGCACTCCGGCTCATGGGCGCCGAGCGGACCCCGACCCCGCAGCTGCAGATCATCCCGGCCAGCGTGTGCTCGATCCCAGCCAACAGCTTCCTGCACCAGGAACAGGGCGTCCAGGCGCCGGCGGCGGCGGCGGCACCCCCGGCGGCGCCGAGCAGCCTGACCATAGTGGCCCTGAGCAACCGCGAAGTGTCCATCACGCCGGTCAAGCGTGCCCTGCCGGCAGATTCGGACGAGTCCGAGCTTCAGCTCGTGCGCGTCTCGCAGTCGGTGCACACGCAGACGGACGCCGAGGCCCCTAAGCGGGCCCGGCTGGACGAGGCCGGGCTATGCGCCCGCCTGGTGGCTCTGGAGGAGCGCCGCCTGGCACTGGACAGAGAGCGGCTGGCGCTGGACAGGGACCGGCTCAAGTGCACCCAAGAGCTGGTGGCCCTGCTGAAGACACGCCCCTCGCCGCTGCCTAACGGGGACTTGGTTGCCAGCACCCTGGCTGCCTCCTCCCTCTAGCCCCGCCTCCGTGCCTTCCCGGCCCTCGGGACCCCAGTGTAGGACCGCCGTGCCTTTCTGGTCTGCGCCCGGCTGCGCCACCCAGCCCCGCCGCCACTGGTCCCGGTGGCTTTGCGTTGCCTCCGTCGAGTGGCCAAAACTCCTGGTGATCTTTGGTTTCGCGACGAACAAATGTGCAAGATGCCTACGGCCGTTCATTTGTTATGACCCCACATGCTTGCGGCACCTGGTGGCCAGAACACTGAGCCACAAAAGGACTTCGGGGAAACTTTTCACTGGAGTTTCCAAAAGACCGTGCATATTGTGTCTCGAGAGTTGACTCCGGTGCTGGTAAAGGTACAGGCACGAGTGTGTGGTCTTCAAAAGCACTTTCCTACGCGAGAATGCTCAAACAGGCGTAGGAATCTGCAGAGCTGCGCTCTCGTGCCTGTGCCAGCACCGAAGTGAACTTCCGAGGTGAAGCATTGAACCTTGCGTGGAGTTCACCTTGTGCAAATGTGGCAGTGTAAGCTCCAGGTAGCTCTCATTTTTTTTTTTTTTATAGAACCATCTGTCTTCTGTTTCGGTATTGCCATTTTTAAAAAGCGTGGGCAGTCTCGACAAATACGCGTCGCCACACTCTTTACGGCTGTCGCATTGGATGAATTGGACGTTGTAGACGTTGATCACGTCTCCTTCGACCCGACGACTCACCGTCTGTCTTAACAGCCGTTCATGGTTCATACAGTTCCTGCCAAAGATTTACTGCCTCGAGGAAAATCACCATTTCTCATTCTTCCATACTCGCACTCATTCAGGCAAAGCTCGTGTTCATTTCACTCCATGCGGGTCTTTTATTTAAAGTCTCAGCGCGACAGTCAACGAGCATTGCACTGCATCCTGAAGCCACTGTATGCATTCATTATACGTCACTCACTATCTGTTTTTTATTCCGAAGCTCCTATTAATGGTTTACATGAGAGAATTGCTTAGATTTGTTTGTGCCAGGGATGTACCGTCCAAAGGCACTTCTGGCCCGAGAGCAGGCTGCAAAAATATACCGTTTCAAAGAACGAGCGACTGTTGCTTGCTTAACCACTTCACGCTGCGAGGCAGTGTTCCGGAGGCACATACACGGTCGAGGCAACCACACTCTCTTGAGATGGGGCACTTGTATTCCTCTGGAGAAACTCCCACCCAAATCATACTGGGAGATAAAAACCTGAAAAGGGGATTGTTCTTGGATACGTAAAAAAATCCCCGCTTACTTTCTACTTTTCTCTAGAGCTTCTGGCGCTCCTTCGGAGTGCACTCGAGCTTGGTGGGAATCGATAAGGTCAGTTTACGAGATGAATGGCAGGAACGAGCGGAGCCCCAGTGGCGTGCATAGAGAGAGTTCTGTCAAGGGCCCACAGCAAGCGGAGCCGCAAATTTAGTTATTCACAACCATAGCCAGAGCAGAGCCATATATTGGGAGAGTCTGACTAGTGTGGCAACGAAGGCACCGGAGAGAAAAAAAGGGAGGAGAGTGCCGACGGAGGAAGCAAAGAGGAAATGAGCGCCATTTTGACGGAGCGCGCTTTCGGTGCAGAAGCACTGTTGAGGCTATATGTCGTCTGCTACGGGCCGACTTTTTTTTTTTTGCCCGTATAAAAGTCTGTGCCCTAATATTGAGGAACTGCATTCCTTAAGCTTTTTAACGCATCGAAAAATAACACTATGTCATTTTCTTGCCAGAGCTTGCGAAATTTAGATGTCGATCCTGCGCATTTTACCAGGCAAATGAATGAAAATGGCGGCCTTCCCCACCCGGCAGGCAGCAGCTGGGAGTTTATGCGCTCGTGCCTCTGGCTCTGCGCCGCGGGCCGCTTGGCTCACTCGGGAGAAAGGTGTTACGGCGGCGAAATCGTAAACTGGCCAAACTTTCCCGATATAGGGCTCTGGGCCAGAGCAATTAAACATGACGCCGGAAGAATGGGCAGGGTTCACGCTCAATGCTGACGTATTAGAGTATGTGCCAAAACTATTCGGATACTTGGCGCCACAGCTATAGTCCGTTGCAACTCGACAAGGCCGAGGAAGAGGAAGCAGCCGAAACGCTAAAGAGAGGAGGAGCTTTCCCCCTCTCTTCTCCAGTGTTCCGTCTACTTCCTCCTCCCCGACCTTCCTTTTCCTCGCCCTAGCTTCTTGAGTTGCAACAAACTATAGCATAGTCCATGACCAGTTAAGAGTTGAGGGGAAGCTCCTCCCACCCTTCTCCGCATTAGGAGAGCAAACGCTGGAGCAGAAGGTCAGCTCTTCTCCAGCGTTCGCTCTGCTAAGGTCAGAGGAGCTTCCCCTGAACTTTTAACCTGTCACCAACTATAGATAGCAAGCACTTTCCAAAGGGGTCCATCAAAACTTGGAATCGAAGCCGAGTCGAGGCTACGATGGGTAGAGATTTCTGTGCCGCCACCGCTACAATTGGGGACAACTCCTTGGAAGAAAAAAGAGCATGCACGTGTAGCTCTCATCTATGCTCGAGCTGCGCGAGAACGTTCGCTCCCATACGCCGCCTTGACGACTCCGAGGCGAAGCGCCGGCTCGCGGATCCCCGGGTAGCAGGTTCGAATCTCGGTCGCACTGCCCACGATCTGAAAGAGGCTTATTGCGGAAGTGCCTGTAAATGAGATATTGTTTCCGCATTGAAAGATTCTTGGGTGGTCAAAAGTAATCTCCGGTCCTGCGCCGGGGTGTGCCAGATGCACTGTTGGTTCGGCACGTAAAACCCCCAAATTTTGACGCGCTCCCATACCTTTCGTTGCATAGTCACGTGAAGTTGTCCTCGAGTGTAGGGCATTATCCGACCCTGGCGACAGAAGCGTCGACGCAAGATGGAAGAGGCGAATTAGAAAATTTAGGCCAAACTTTTAAAGCAATGGTAGAGAAACGTGATGGAAAATATGATGATTAGAGAGCGAAATATGGGTTGCAGACTGAGACATTAGATCATGCAACATGGACATTGCCAGAGAACGTATAAGGTACGATGATTCAAACGTTGTTTGGGTCCGGGACAGGAGAGTGCCAAACTGGATGTAGAGAGTTAAACATCGAGACATGGAGCGTGTGAAAGGGAGACTGCAAGGCGCTTGATCGCCTATTCCAAAGGGCTTCTGCCCGCTTTTGCCAAAGTGCAACTGATTTAGCGAGTTTAAGGACGGCGAGACCAGACACTGGGAGGGAACTAAACCGATTATCCGACTGGTGGAGCAAGGCAAGTCGTTTGTCTTGCGTAGGCGGAGGAGGGACTTCCCTTGTCCAGTCAGCGTTACCCCCCATTCACACTGGAAGCGGATCCGCGTTCGCGAAGCGGTTGCGAAAGCGGTTGTATAAAGATCCAGTGCAATTGCACGCGCATTTGATGTCCTCGTGTGCGCGTGCAATTGTACTGAATCCTTATACAACCGCGTTCGCAACCGCTTTGCGAACGCGGATCCGCTTCCAGTGTGAATGAGCCCTTAGGGTGGTGTATATTAGCCACGCAAATCTAATAAGACACTGGCTGGTGGCACATACAACCACCAGATTCCAAGGGTTCCGTCATTGCCCATCCGGTGTTTATATGTTAGCAGACGCTCCACTGCAGTACCCCGCCCCCCCCGTATCCTGCTGTTCACTCCAATGAAAGGCCAAACTCCATGTAAACTGAAGGTTGTTTTAAATGCGGCGTATATGCAAAACACATCAATGCAACAGCTGGCACTTGTAACAATTGGTTTCACACATGCTCCGACGACAGTGCAATTTCTGTCGGTACGGCAGCATAAACGAGTGCAAGGAATTTTTCTTTGCCTACCGTAGAATACCAAGCATCCGCCCATACCACTAAGCGCCCATACCCAAATTCGTTAGGTCTGAGAAAGTGTGCACAGTACACTGATATGTAAAATTGATTACCGGACAAGTGCCCATCCCCCATTTTTTTGCGATTATCTCTAAATTTTGAGTGGATGCTTGCCAGGTATTTTATGGTATATAATCTAACATTTAAAGAGAGAACGTAAATCAAGACTGTGAAGAGTTTGGCAGGAATCGTGCAACGATATTGGGTAGCAGTCTTTCTCACTTTGCACAAGCTTACTAGTACTAGTGGGACCCTAGTATACTCGCACACAAAGCCACTGACCAGGAAGCTTTGTCGCCGCATATTTATAAGGATAAAAGCGAACATTTTCTTTTAGACACACCTTCGCAAAAGTTGACGACGAAGTTGTGGGAATCACATTTGCATCGTCAACAATGCGATTCCCGAAATTTTGTCTTCAAGCTTTGCAATCCACGAAGCGACAATATTTAAATGCGACTTATACAGGGGATACGAGCACTGCGCGAGCAATTGATTTAAGCTCGTTGCAATCAATACCACCACATGTATTCGGGCAGTGACTCATGCCCAATCACTGCGATGACGGGAATAGCCGAACCTTAGCGATGTGTAGAACTCAGCATGTGCCTTTTCACTTTGCCAACCCCGGCGCGTGGCTATGATTGGCGGCATATAATCGACTCCCGATCACGTAAGCCTTTGTTCTGGCAGCGGATAGAAATAAATAATGCGCGTTTAACATGTTGTGAATGTTGAGGAACAATTCTAAGCAGTATTTACAGAAAGTTTGAAATTGTTGAATTGCCCCTTTAAGAGCGCCACCCTTGAGTAATGTAGATGTAATAATGAAACATACATGTCTCAATACTTTTTAAGGAAAATACATATTTTTATTTGTTCGTACAAATGTTTCGGTGCATCTAGTGTGCAACTACAGCAGCTGAAACAGGTGTAGGGAATGACTTCGACTTTGGGCCAATTTACAACCCTGCCTCTTCTGATCGCACAAGCCACTGCAAAGCCTACCATTGGTTGGTAAGGAAGCGATCGCATTGGTGCAGACGGTATTTTAGCTCGAAAGAACTTCATCGCAGAGCCTGTGCGACAGCAGGATCGCAGCCGCAGAACGACGGTAGTACAGTCAAACCCGTTTATAACAAGCAGCAGGAAACGCTATGATCAGTTCGATATAGCAAAAAAAAATATTTGCAACGAACTTCCACGATACGTTCGTTGTAAGGCGAGAGCTTCTTTCTTTCTTTCTAATGTCTTCAGTTCCGCCTTGCGACACGCGTTAAAAATTCTTTTTTTTACATGCGCGCAGGGTTTGTTTTTTTACCTGATTTGCCCTTCTGAATCACTTTTCTTCGTAGGCAAACGCTTTATAATGAAAAGTTGTTTTTTTCTTCTACGCGTGCATGCACAGTGTATTCTTTAGCGTTCTCTCCTTCTGAATCGCTTCTCTTTGCTGAATTTTGTTTGCAACTTTAGCTTTTGAAATTTTTTTTTTTCTTTCCTGCTTCTTTTTGGGGGAAGGGACAGGCTAGAAGACGATTGTTTGCGCGTTTTTGGAAGCCTTACCGAGGGGAAAAGTTAGATATAGCCAATGTGTTGTTTGTTATAAAAAATACTTTCTACATGCATTTTTATTTAAATTTTCCGCGAGTTCGATATCGACAATAATTCGCTGTACGTGGGTTTGTTCTAAACGGGTTTCACTGTAGCACTGCTTTTGGGCACTTGTCGCAGCGTGTAGAATCAGGTGCACCAGTCTAACACCAACAAGAGTGAAAGGCTTGCACCTTAAAATGCAAGCCTTTCACCCTTGTTGGTGTTAAGACCCGTTTGCTCTACTGACGTCTAACCCCTAGTTAGCTCAGTTCATAGACCGCTCCACTGGAAATGAAGAGGTCTTGGGTTCGATACCCGGACCAGGCGGATTTTTTCAGTCGCGCACCGGTCACCTAGATGGTTTGGAGATTCGTGCTTGTCCTTTGTCCCTCTTGTTACCCTTCTCCAGGGATTATTTTTTGTCAAAGTTGGTTGTGCGGGACGGTGCCCTCCGGACATGGTGACGGCGGGAAGCAAAGCCAGGGGAGAGGGTATACGTGCGCGCGGAGGCTTACTGAAAAAACCCCAAGCAGCACGGATTTTGGCCAAGCAATGGCCAGTGTCTGGCGATGGTCTTTTGGCCAGTGGCCAGAGAGTGGCCATTCATTGGCCAATGCTTGGCCGATGGCTGATGGCCAGTGGCCATTGGCCAATGGCCAGATAAAGGCCAGTCACCAGCCAGTCCCTGGCCACTGTCCGGCCACTTGGCCAAGGACCTTTGCCGGCCAATGGCCGATGACTGGCCAACTCCGTGCTGCTTGGGAAGGTCCATTGAGGAGGCCAGACCGATACAAACAATTAGCAAAAAGGCGACGCGCTTCGAGATATTCGTCGATCATGTTTTGAGTTTTGACGCCAGATTCCGAAACTGAGTACAGGGGCACCGGGATTTTACAGTAAGCAGTCCTGTGCCCGCAACACGCTTGTGTCGCGGGCACCAGACACGTCTCTCTTCTGCACCTCGCTGCATGAGAGCAGGGCTTCTGACACTCTTTTTCAATACCATTTTCCAAATCGGGCCAACCAAAAATGATCGACCACTATATGGAAGTCCGGTGCAAAGTGTATAAATTGGTCTAAGTTCACGTTGGAACAGCAATTCCAACATGATCAGTAATTAAAAAGTTAATGAGAGCACTATTTAAATAGCCAACTGACTACAACAATTAGCTGCCTATAGTCTACCCCGATAAAGTGAAAAAGACCTCCACATCATAATTGACTTCTGACATAACTGACATGTAAAAACACAAACAGCCTGTATATGCAAAATGATCCGATTGCCAAGAAATCACATTTACCTAGTAAGCAGTAATTTTAAGCAAGATTTGATTGTTTACTCCCCTAAACAGGATGACAGTGTCCCAAGAATGAGAAAAACCTTCAAATCAGCGAGGGAGTGCAGTCTCCACGACTGCAGACCTTCAAGTTCTTTGGGACGCTACCGCCATTGTCGGCGTGTTTACAAAAGGGTAGGGATGGGCGAATGTTTGGTGATTACGAATAGCCCATTGAATTCTGTTCTGTTCGGCATTCGCTTCTAATCAATGTATTCGACAATATTGCATTATTCAACCTTTCCGAATACTCCGGCATGGATTTCCGGCCAAGTGGCGCAAGCTTCCGACCATTTCGTGCTCCCGAACTCGGTACACTTGAAATTTACAATTACAGTACTTCTAATACCAAATAAGGGCAAATATAAAACTATACTTTAAACATATCTTGTGGTATTTGTTGCTTGTACTATTCAAACTATTCGATTCAAAATTATTGTAAAGTCGCTATTAGCTTCGAATTGGATTCAGACCCAAAATCCTCTATTCGCCCATTCCTACAAAAGGGGTTTGCAAGTTTCGGATTTACAAATTTTCCTTTACCAAGAAGTAGAAGCTTCAACCCTAGCACCACTAAAACTGGTTCACCAAAATAGTGCTCAGAGGTTATCTTCAATGGTCCAAACCTACAAAATGCACATTACTTTGTCTCTCTACACGCAGTAGTTGCAAAAAGAAACTAAGAATAAAAAGTAGCAGCGTTCGCCTTCTTGATTAGCAGCCAGAATTTTCTGCCACACAACCTGGTACCGGAAATATGCTGCCAAATGTTCATCGTAGCCACGTGCAACCAAACAGAATCGGACGCGACCCCTCGACCCAAACGTTTGCCGAGGCAACCGCCGTAAAGAGCCCATGTGGAGCGCTCGCCCAGCGCATGCGTTCAACTCTCGGAGCCTTGGAAAGATCTCCACTACTACGTCAACAAGCTCCGTGAAAGAGAGGCCGAAAAGAATCTATCCTCGAAAGTTCGTCGCGATAAAGAGGACTCTTGACCCAGTGGCACTGCGTGCGAGTATACCTGCGTCAGACTCGCATCAAGAACACAACGTTCAAACACAACACTGTTTCATAAAATCTTCCCGCCTCGCCGGTCACGACTGTTCGGCACACCAATTCAAACGCAACAGTCATTGTGCTGGCAACTTCGGTGAACGCAGGAGCAGTTCCGCTGCACAGTTCCTGGCGTGGCGTGCTGGACGTCTGCCCGTTGCTGGAGCACTGCCACGCACTTCAGCCTCTTCGTGCTCTTGTGGGACGAGGCTGGTGGGAGGGTGGCAGGAGCATCTGAGACATGCCGAATGCAATGCACAGGCACCGGCTGGTCCCGGTGTCGGAAAAGGGCCACAGGAACAGCCACTTCTGCTGGCTGCGTAACGGCGTACTTCGAAAGACAAACGGTTGGGTGGAACAAGTGACCCGAAGGGGGGGGGGGGGGACTGGTCCTAGATGGAAAGTGCCCTCGTACACGTCCCACAGAACGACCATATCTGCATGCACGCTCATGCACAATGCGAGTATGTATACTTCGGTTTCTCTCGTGCTCCGTGTCACGCAAACTTAAACTAACCCAACGCAACGATCAGCATCACGGGTCTTTTTATGCTCTCAAACAACAAACTAAATACAAAAAAAAGGCCTAAAAATAAAAATTCAAAACATCACAATTCAATTGCAAATATACACTGTTCCAAAACAAATGTGGGTAAATGTGACTTCTAGATAAACCGTGGTCAAGATTCTTCGTTGTTCGATACGGATACATTTTTGCACTCAATTTTGATCTTCCATGCTTTCCTAGCATACAGTTAAAACGAAGCAAGAAAAATGTGCTGCGATATTGCTTATATACCACGTTTCCAGGCATACAAGTCCCGTTTTTTTTTAAATTCCCCTCAGTTTTTGTTTTTTTTGCAACGTCGCAACTTATATACATTCTTTTTCATATAAATATGGACCTTAAAGGGCGACCCACAAAATCGCCTTCTGCCGGGCAGAAAACTGGTTGCCAGTTTCCTTCTTTGCATTCGCTCTCACACTCTCCTCCCCTCTCCACAGGAGTGGCTCTCTGACCCACAGTCAACTTTCACTAGTTCAAACTCCAGGAGGCCACAGACTTTCGTTTTAAATATCAGTAATTCATCTAAATATGATGCGAGGCAAAGTAGCAATTCGCTATAGAAATAGCTACACATACCAAGCAGATTGTCGACACTTTCCTCTACACAGGCCTATATATAAGCAGGCACACGCTTGAAACATTGGTAAAGTTAAAACCGAATAGTGGTTTTGGCCTAATACTTTCTAATCAAATAGTTTCTCGCCCCTTTTACTACTGTTGTACCATGCTTAAATGAAAATTCAGCTGAACTCATGAAGGTCGTTCCCAACCTTCCATTTGTCCTTTTCTGAACTGTTAGTTTTAATATAACTACTATATCTATGAACTGTGGCCTCAGAAAACCCAATGCCCACATTAGGGTGGCATGTAAATGACAGATTTCTACTTGCTATAGACCATTGCAAAAAGAGCTCCCTGGCCGCCGCCATTTTGCGAATCAAGCGACCCCTATCAGTCAGAAATTTCTGCCACCCGCCCGAGCTGTGGAAACCCGTTCAGTGCGACTCCCCACCTGCATTGTGTGTTCAAAGTTCGCTGGCTTTTCTTGAAACTTTTTACTTTATTTGCTTGTTCAGGATGCTTACACTTTGTGTGTTATCTTCCACTGTGAGAGCCAAAGAATACCAGGGCTCGTAGCCTGCTCAGCCTTCGCAGGAAACAAAGGAAGAGAGTGAACGTCAAGCAGCCCGCGACACAGGCCGTTCTTGAGGATTAGTTCCGTCGAGATAAACTCCGAAAAACCTTCCCGGCTATGTTTACGGTCTTTGCAAAAAATAACCGATAGGGTCCGGGGTATGGGGACAGAATAGACACGTTCGTTTAGTTGCTTTGGTGCTGTGTAGAAAATCAGCAGTCTTCAGAACGTGCCCCAAGACAAATCTGGATTCCGTCCGATTGTAGTGAAGTGACTGTCGTCGACACTGTACATTGGATTTGCTATGTAATTTTAAACCTTACTCAAAGCCTGTTCGGACAAAGCGGCACAGTGTGGTACGTACAATCAGAGGTCGGCATTTTAAGTCGCCCTCACTCACCCTCACCCTCACAGCCACACTCACCTAAGCCCCTCACTCACCCTCACCCTCACAGCTACACTCACCTTCAGCCCCTCACTCACCCTCATCCTCACAGTCAGACTCACCTTCAGCCCTTCACTCACCCTCACTGAACCTCACGGCCCTCACTTACTCACGCCCCCCACCGCCCTCACGCACTCATGGCCCTCACGCCACTCACCGCCCTCATGCCCCTCACCACCCTACGGCCCTTACGCACTCATAGCCCTCACGCCACTCACCGCCCTCACGGCCCTCACGCACTCGTAGCCCTCACGCCACTCACCGCCCTCACACCCCTCACGGCCCTCACGCACTCATAGCCCTCACGCCACTCACCGGCCTCACGGCCCTTACGCACTCATAGCCCTCACGCCGCTCACCGCCCTGACGCCACTCACCACCCTCACGCCCCTCACGCACTCGCCGCCCTCATGCACTCATAGCCCTCACCGCCCTCGCGGCCCTCACAGCCCTCACGCACTCATGGCCCTCGCGCCACTCAGGCCAGCTTCAGATGGGACAATTTCGCCCAGAAACTTGACGTCGCAACACCAACAACACGGGCCGCCCGCGATCACAGGCAGCAACCAATTGCTGCAATTTGCCAACATCATCATGAAATTTACTTTTCTTGCACTATTTAGACACAATTACACGTTATAAAAGTGTTTTTATACATTTAAATCTCGTTGAGAATACTAACGTACCTTTCTGACACAGTTTATTTCCAAAAACGATCGATTTCAAACCAGAACCAAGTCTTTCGGTGTCATCATCTTTGGCACGAGGTATCACGTGAACATTTTGCGTCCCCGATTGGATGCAGCCGCTTCAAACGTCTTCGAATTGCTCCGAGCTGCTTGATTATTTCGAACCGGACCCCATCTCAGCAATTCGTGTCGATCTAGGGAAAGCTAGAGAACAACCCGCCATCAACACCAAAATTGCTGAGAAAGATGCTCCGTCTGAAGGGGCTTCACGCACTCACCACCCTCACGCCCCTCACGCACTCAAGGCCCTCACACCCCTCATGCACTCACCGCCCTCACGGCCCTCACGCCTCTCATGACACTGACTGCCCTCAGGGCCCTCACACCCCTCACCACCCTCACATCCCTCACGCACTCAAGGCCCTCACGCCACTCACCGCCCTCACGCCCCTCATGGCCCTCATACCCCTCACCGCCCTCGCGGCCCTCACACCCCTCACGCCACTCACCGCCCTCACGCCCTCACGCACTCATGGCCCTTATACCCCTCACCGCCCTCACTCATCCTCACTCACCCTCATACTCATGAGTTTTTTTGGTTCAGAAACTCACTCACCCTCACCTCACCTGTGAAGATGAGGGTAAGTGAGGGTGAGTGAGGGCCCTCATGAGTGAGGTTTGCCGAGGTATGCGTACAATATATGTTGTTCGATTGATGAGATTCGCTGAATTTCATGTTGTAGGCAGGTACCCCTGCAGTTCGAATATTCTGCGTGGTGAAATAGTTTCGACAGTAAACACCTTCGTAGATTGAAATGACTGAGTGTACGGTGCCATAAAAAGATCAACATAAATTGAAACGAACATTTCCACTGCATTTGTTCTGCCACGCTCGGACTCGCCAAAATAGTTTTTGTTAAAAAAAAATTGTACAATACGTTCTTAAAAACTCCAAGAAATTCTATTCGCCATAGATCACAAGGGAAAAAATAAAAGGCGGCAATTTAGCCTCCACCAGCGTGCGGAAGTGCACCTACGCAGGCTGCCACAGCCCACTGACTAGAAAACCCACAGCCCAGCGCAGTCCGGCAACACTGACGTACCCTCTCAAAACCAGAAAGGCGCGCTTTAAATCGCTTCGTTCGAGACTGCCGCTGGATAGGTCTATATGCAAATATTCCTTCTTTAGTCTCAAATGCAACCCCCTCAGAAAAATAAAAGAAAACAAGTATGAATAATGAAAGCAGATTGTCAGGACAGTGCTGCTTGCATAATTGCGGTGGGTTAGTCCCATTGAGCGCGCTTGTCACCAAGTACCCACGTACTGCAGAAAAGCAATGCCTGCGAGCCTCGTGGGCATTGCTTTCCCACAGTACACGGGTGCTCGGTGAGAAGCGCACTCAACGGGGCTAAACCGCCGTGGTGAACAAATAGAATGAATTAAACAAACACGCTGTTTGAATTAAGCAGCTTATAAATGCATTGAAAACATAGCGGGACATCCAAAACGTTTAAATTCTCTCGAATTAACCGGAAGCATGAAATATCCAAGTTTGAATTATCGCGAGCCCAAGAGAAAAGAGCGTCTCTTGCTTTTTTGAAAGGAATGGAGAGATCCTCCTTTCTGCTTGTTGGTCGGCCTTTAACTGCCGAAATTCGCCATCAGAGTTATTTCTCATTCGAGTCATTCACCAGGATATTCGAGCTTGCGCATATATTGCGATCATAATATAGATATGCGGTCTTTTAACTGGAATTCTGCTACGTCGACCAAATAAATATATATTAGGTAGGTGCAATGAATACAAAGATGAGACATATATTCTTTTCTTTATGAAAACAGACGTTTATAGAGGGTTGCGACGTACAGACTTGAAAATATGGTAGATCGTGCTGCAAGCACCATGCACCTGCAACTAATGTAAGGCACAAAGTGCCCAGTTCTGTCCAATTGGTCTAACAAAAAATAAATACATAAATAAGCACTCCATTTGCACTTCTTGGGAAGCTTCATGTACTCGCTATTTCACGATGTACACGGGCACAGTAAGCGTAGACGCAGCCGGTGCACATATTCACGTTGCTCAGACAGCGGATTGACGAGTGCCGAGGTTAGCCTCGTGACTCAGGGCCCAGGAGGAGCACGTCCCATCGCGCCATATTCGTATAACTGCCTTCCAAAGCACTCACTTTCGGAGATCGTTGAGAAAGCTTCGGCAGAACCAGGCTCTTTCTAGGAGCAGTAAGAGAACAACCCACCCCGAAATTTTTTTTTTTTAACATGATGTAGCGTCACGATGGGGCTCTCTTGTCACAAAATGAATTTTCACACACTAAAATATTTTAGCGCAATATTTATGTCTCAAGGCACGTTTCAAATTAGGAACGACTCTGAAACGTGCATCTATTTCGTCGGCTACAACCACCAAACAAGCCAAGCTCCAGACTGAGTAGTGCCGCTTTGACCACCTTGTTGTTTAGGCTCCCGCACCCAGAAACACTCAAGCGGTCCGTGACAGGGCAGATCGTTGTCACCCAAGCTTCCAGACGCCGCATCCAAAACTTGGGACGTCGCACCTTCTAACTGTAACCGTCACCAGTCGTGCCAGCTCCGCACTAGACGTCAAAAGGTGGCACCCACGAGACGGTCGGGAAACGAAGCGTTGAAGCCTCCAGCGACGAATGGTTAATATAGTAATCTAGAGAGTAAGGTCCCATACATTTTAGCCGCTTTGGAATGGCACGGACGTGAATGTCAGTGGTCCCAACGGGATTGTATCGCCAGAGACGAATCGCTGTACAGGAGGAAGCAAGCAAGCGTCACTCGTGAGGTCTGTACTTAGCATTTTTCTAGCCTTATTTCGCACAACACCGGCGGCGCGCATCTTATAAAAATAAATAAAGTCGACGAGCGCTCCAACAAGTTTGACTTGTCGTGGCAAAACCAACGTGCCTAACGTATCGTCCACTTTCTCGTTCTTGCGCTCGGTACCAGCAATGTCTGTGCTTACGATTTGCAGCGTTCCACTCCCGTCTTTACTGAACTTGTTTAGTGGCTCTACCGCGGCACTGTGGAACGGCTGGCACCGCGCGGCATCCCTCAGGGGTCGGATGCACCGCTGCCGCTGGACAGGAGGTCGGCCCTGTCGAGCAGCTCCTCGCCCCCCTCGTCGGCCCCCACGTCGCCCCCGTCCCCCGGCTGGGCGGCCACCTCCAGCCAGTGGGCGTTGTGGCAGCGGAAGCGGGCCTCCCGCAGGCGGCGCGCCCACCGGGCGTCGCCTTCGGCCACCACTCCCAGCGCATGGGCGCACGTCCGCCGCACCTCGGGGCTCCGGTCGTGCAACAGGTCCAGCAGGTAGCCCGGCACCTCCTGCGCCGCCACCAGGGGGCCGCGCGTCGATGGGTGCCACAGCAGTGCGTCGAAGGCGTACGCAACCTGCGGACCGGAGCGCGCCCAGGGCGCCCTCTTTTGGAACTCGCTCTGTGGTTGGCGATGGGTTGAGAGTTCTAGGGAAGCTCCTCCCACCTTTTTCCACTTTGGCAGAGCAAACGCCAAAGCAGAGGCAACCTCCCTTCCGGTGTTCGCTTCGCTAGAGTGGGAAGAGGTGGGAGGAGCTTCTCCCGAACCCTTAACCCGTCACTGACCATAATACCTGACAGAGTGAGAAGGGCTGGGTGTGCCTTTCGAACACCCAGCACGTGCTCTGTACCTTCCACTCTGCTTTCACTGGCGTGCACGCTTGAGGTGTAAGAGACATTGAAGCAGTGTCGAAAGTAGAAAGCTCGCCCTGGGGGCTTCAAACTTGCTCAAACTTCGAAAGCAATCCAGAAGTGGCAAGATCATGTCGCAAGAGCAGTGGTGTAGCCCCGAATGTTTTTGGGGGGGCTGAGGTGGCTGGGATGCCCATGACTTGGGGCGGGGGGGGGGGGGGGGGGGGGGGGGCAGGGGCTAAAGTTTCATAAGCCTGCCCCCTGGCTACGCCACTGCGCAGGAGCCAGTATGTTGTGCCGTCGAATGTTGCAACCGTGGTGGTTGGTCGTAGAAGTACAGGCAAAACAAAAGATTGAATGGTAGTGTGGACGTTGTCATGATGTCCCGATTTCTATCTGCCGAAGTGATCGTCGACCACCTGGCTGCGGAACGAGTTGCGACAGAACGGGCTTCTGCTGCATTTGCATCTGCCGCCGTGCCACCACCGAGATCGCAGAAGGCAATGGCACAACGACAGTCCGACGTCGTCTGGCGGAAATCGAGGAACCACAAATGAGGATGCGCTACAGTTACAGGCGACGGCATGCCACCATAATATACCGAGTTGTCGCCCCACTCTGTTCCTCGCGCCTGGAGCTTATTAAAAGAAGTGGTGGGTGGGCGAGCAAAAGAAAGATTAAAGAAAGCTAATGAAAACCCCCATTTTTCTGTATGCCACTATACCGCAGCTGGATGGGAGATATGGTGAACTAGGAACTTCAGTGTCTGTCACTCTTTTGTTTCCGAAATGATTGTGAAAGAACATTTTGTTGTCTGTTGTGCAAAGACCGTCGCTTTGTATACGCACAACAAGCAGGACCCATTCCCATAAGCATAAACCCAAGCATCTATCAAAATGCGAGCAGTGCGTACCCGCACGGCTCGCATCCTGATGCATTGTTTACTGAAACGTGCCCTTCTAGCGCAAACCCTTGTTCCGTGAAAGCATGTTTGGAAACTGCAATGTTGCGTCTATAGTCTTCACTAGGCTCCCTAGCCCTCACTGATCTGTAGGCCCAAAAGTGAACGGAGTGAATAAAAAACAAAAAAGGGTGACCGACAAGTAGGGAAACGAACTATGTGCAGCGGGGTGAACGAGCGAGCCGATGGGCAAAGTGGACAGTGCGTTTCATCTCGCTGAGAGAAGCTTTGGGTGCCTTGTCAATCCCGAGGCTTTTGTGCAACCGTCTCGTTCGGTGAATGCTGCATGCGCACATGCAAGGAGTGCATGCAACATGCCTGGGTGTTGCTGCGTGGCGTGGATGAATCCCTAATGACGTATAGCTCGAAACAAGAGCATCTGTGCACATGCGTTCGTGTTTGTCCCAACCACATCCAATCTCACAAACCGTGGTCGCAACATCCTGGAAGATTGGATGAGCGTTTACTGACCTTGCGGTTTGCAAATAGGATCTTTCACTCTATTTCAGGCGGAGTCAAACTCCCTTTCAGTAACGAACAAAAGAAAGCTTTGTTCCGTCATCCATTTCTTCTTCCTCACTATCGACCTTGTTCGACCTTACGTTGTGCAGTTAAATTCGGAAAGATTGGGTGTTTGCCGATGTTGCAATCCCGTAGATGGGTTACTTCTTATGCTAGCAATCTTGTCGTATCTTATAGGGGTACAAATGAATTTGGTTTTGATTGTCAACAGAGCAAAACTTCATTCTGTTACCTCCATCATTTTTCCAATGTCCTCTGACATCGGCGTCGTAGAAATCAGGAAGAGTGTGTGAACGAAACAAAGCTTATTTCCCTCCTTTATTTTTCCTCTGTATCGAATGTTCTCCAACCTTACAGTCCACAATTGTGACATTCAGGGAGTATGGGCATTTGTAGGAATGGGAAATCACTTTCTGTTCTTTTGGAAATAAATATTTTACCCAAAAATTAGGGTGGGGGAAGACTCAAGATATTACAATAGTAAATAGGATTCCACTTTAACACACAGGCTGGCAAGTGAAACCTCAATTATGCGTCCTCCGTTCATGTGATGTGACAGATGTTACCATGATTTTAAACAGCCCCGGCAACTACCTCCCCTCATATAACAAACCAGGCATTCTGCATCGCCGGGAAAAAGACAAAAACACAAAAATGAAACTATGTCCTGCCGCCCAGCGCCGGCGAAAGTACTCTCCTCTCCTTCCTCTGTGTTGTCTTCGTTCAATCTCCTTCGTGGCGGTGTTGGATTCGGCTGTTTGTTGTTTTTACCCTTTGTCTTTTTTTAATCAAGCCCTCCTTTGCTTTGCTCCCGCACTCTGCTTTCATTGACAACGCGCTGCTGTGCTGTCAAATCAACACATACTATAGCTATCGCAATTAACTAAAACAGACACAAGATCAGAAGCCACCAAGATGCCGACCTTCGTGCATGCTTGCATTTGCCAGCACTTTAACAATAAACTTCAAGCATTGCGCCATCCAACAGCATGGCACGCTGGCTTTCACAATGCCATTTACTCTGACTTTGGGAATGCTTTGGCCGTCCCCCAAATCTTACTCGAATCGATACAAGCAGCTTTCGCGGATCACATCACGCGATAACAGAAAGCGACGCCAGACACGAATAGGTCTACAAACATACTTGTGTCCAGCAACGCTCTACCTGTGTTTTCTTAGTTCGGGTAAAGAATGGTAACCTCTACCCTGGATTGAGACCGAGCAAATTTTGGAACACGTGGGGCAGTTTCTTACACTTCAGGAAGCCTTTCCTACGACCGGCTCACCATACGCCGTCTCATTTGGATCGCCCTTTTAAAATGAGTCCCTCTTTACCAGAAACTATAATGTTTAAAAAATCACCACTTTCCCTCGCCATTTTGGATTGGAACTGCTTCCCCGAGGAATTACCTTCACCCAGTGTTTGAAGGCTCCCGTAAGTTGCGGGGAGTTTCTACAAACTATGGTGAATGGAGGGGAGGGGAGCAGGGGGATCATTTTAGATGCACGCAACACCGACTTGATTAAAACGTACCCCGGCATGTTTCTCAGGAAAAAGAACTGGTCAACAACATGGATTCCGATTATTTTTCTCGTCAAGATTTAATAGTGCCCTTGGAACATCCGCCATTTTGTACCACACAAAATCGACGTGGCTACTCGGAACATAGTGTTTTTTCTCTCTTGAGATTGCTACTGAACAAAACTTGAATGGGGAAAATTATAGCATTTATTTCTGATCATAGAATGGAGTACTTGCGAATGTGCTTTCACCAACGCCAGATCTATGGCGGGGGACTCCCGGACCACCCTTCGAAGTCGGCAGGAGGTCCAAGACCCCCCTCACTTTAAAGGGACTGTGAAGGCAAATTGGAAGTTATATTTGATGACTGAAATGGGGCATCCGGCACGTCTCGCCTCAGACTCTGTTGAGCAAGTTCTAGTCTGAACAGACGTTTGGGTGCCACACCAATCAATGAAACAGGTATGGTAATAATTGTGCCGGGAACGGTGCCAGAGACCCTCCCAAGATGGCGGCAGAAACGTGAACTAAAGAGCTGCGTGACGCCGAAGCATGACGACAACGGGCTCCTCATCAGGCGATTGGTTCAACCAAATGACGTGCTCTTGGCATTGCGGTAGCGGCCGCAAGCCGGGCGGAAAGTTGGAAGGGTTGCCCGCTCTGAGGCGGCGACCGAGGATTTATTGGCTAGTCTGGGGCATCCTCGTAAAGCGCCAATCCAGAGTTTTGCGTCCCGAGACGCATCATCCGTTCCACGGGCATGAGGTCGTCAAACGGGAGCAACTCGTGTGCGAACACGGCGTCGCCATTGATTTTTCCAGTTCACAGACTGCCGTGCACTAGATTCAACTGCAGGAACTGCATTGAACGTCCACCGAATTTTACCGACAATGCACCTCGACGTCACGTCTGAATGTTTGTTTCGGTTTAAAAAATTAATTTTTCAGGCACAACAATAAGAATTGCAGTGCTCTAAAAAAAATTGTATGGCACGCTAGGATCCCAAACACGTCCGAAACACCTTCTTTTAAAAAAATCTTGGAATTGCCTTTGTGGTCCCTTTAAGCTATGCCTCCACGAGTGATAACCTGCCCTTCGTTGCGGCTCTGAATGTGTTGCAGCTTGAATGGGTTTTAAACTCCTGTATCACCTAAAGTGATTGTGCGTTTTTGTTTGCACAATTCTTCTTAGTTCTTCTTGCGGTATGAGTGTCGCACCTGCACCGAAAGCATGTGTTTTATGTTTTTCTCCTTTTTTTTTTTTTTTTTTTGTTCTGTTGTACGACATTTCGTCCCTCCCCGCAACGTAATGCCCAGCCTCTGGGTAGACTAACGAGCGGATGGTCCCACCTCAAGCACGAGGTCGTCGTCCTCCTGGCGGGCCCTGAGCAGCGCCACCAGGGGTGCCACCAGGCCCTCCCTGAGGGCCCCCAGGGCGCAGGCCTCCTCAGCCCTGGCCACCGAGCCCAGCAGTGCCACCAGCGCCAGCGAGGCCCGGGGCGGGCACTGGGGGTCCCCCAGTCGTCGCCCCAGCCAGGGCAGCACCCCGTGCCGCTCCAGGGGCGCCCCGGACAGCTCCAGGTTGGCAAGCGTGCCCGCGCACTCCAGCACCAGGTCCCAGGGGGCCCCAGGGTGCACGAGGGCACGCACCAGGGCGTCCAGGTGGGGAGCGAAGGCCCTGCAGTAGACCGCCGGAGGGACCGCGTGAAATTGAAGAGGAACGGGTCTGCCCGGAGCCACCAAATAAGCCACGCTCCAGTCCACAATTTTTACAGCAAAGCTGTTATGTGCTAGTATCTGAAAAAAAATGTGTCCATGGATGTTAACAAAAAAAACTCCCGTTTCAACGGTGCGGCGCTCCTTCGTTCTGATTGGTCATGGAAAGTGTCAATAAAAAGAGGGGGCAACCCGCGTGAGTCAGCCTTCCTTGGAATGATTAGATAGAAAGATCCCCTGCTATCATTTACGGTTACCGACCTATCTCAGCTAAGGGTGCACTGTGACGAGGCTGAGGGCAGAACGCGCCGATCTAACCTTCTTTTCCTTCGCTTCTGCAACGCTGATAAAGAGACTTGGGCTCAATCAGAAAATGCTGTCCTCGAGGTGTGCCTCCGAAAACTGGGTTTGGGACTACCCCATAAGTGACCATAAGGCAATGATCACTTTAGTCACTAAGGATTAAATAAAGACAATTAAACAGCGAAGTTGTGAACATGTCCTCATTGCAATCATATGTAAATCGTATAGATGTCGCAAAGTTATCGTAAAGATAACAGCTTCGTTAGTCCTCCATCTTCACGGGAAGTGGATGGGCTCTACATTTTTTTTCTGAGGACTGCCATTTTGGAGCTAAGTGCAAACCGGGCGCAAAATGCAATCCTTGCAATTGGAAGTGCAACTTCCTGAGCTTTAGATACAGTGCAAAGAAGATTGAGAGACTCGTCGCGGACACTTGTAATATTTCTGGAAAAGGGAAAACTGTCTGCCGCGATCTCAGATAATGCATCACATTACTGGCAACCATAATTTTAAGCACCGAGATAGCCAAAGTGGCGGTACTACGGAGCTTAGCTTATTTCGTGGCTCTAGGTCCGCCACCTTTCCACCCCTTTTGGCTGCCTCACCTCAATGGACCGGGACTGCTGGCAAGGCTTTAATGAGTGCGAGGAAGAGGCCAATAGTCACTTCCAAGGCCAGTACTTCGTCTCTTTTAGCTTAAACACAAATGTCATGCAATGTAAAATGACAGACTCTGCTAAAGCTGGTGTAGTTGACACAATGTTTGGTACAAATAAAACAAAATGGGGGATCGGTGGCCGAGTGACCTACTACACACCAGCTCGGAGCATGTGAAGTGAAAGTTTGTGCTGCAGAACCCAGGGATCCTGGGTTCAATCCCCAACCCTGCCTGTTTCGATCTGGATGAGCATTGTACCGGCGTGAGAATGTGTATCACTACTGTGTGATGAATGTTAAAGACCCCAGGCTAGCGGTTGAACTGCACTGTCTAAATTGCTCATCTACAGCACCTGGCTCGTTGCAACTTTGAAATGGCTGACCAACTACACGCCGTATAAAGATCCACACAACCCCAATCATTAATAAAATAGCGCAAATGGGACCTGGACAAGCAAATATGACAAGACAGACAAGACCAAGCTTGTCCTTGTACTCTCTGCGTTATTTTATTTGTACCAAAAACAAAGCAAGACTGAAATGAACGAGCAATTAACCAACTTTGGCGCGTCATGGCGATAGCAAAACGTCGCTGTCTCCCCTTTTTTTTTTTTCTCTCAGCACGATAGACGTTGAGGTGTGCGATGTGCCGCACTCCAAGAAGCTTGCATTTGACGCAAGATTTTGCCTCGCAGCATCTGTCGCAAACGCATCCCACAAACCATGTGGCCAAGCAGCTTCACACACTGTCAAATCCAGTCACACCGGCACTGCCCACCTGCGCGTGGGGCCCTCATGCTGGGACACAGTGCGCAACAGCCGCACCAGCTGGGCATCCCCTCCTTCCAGTGCCCGGTCGACCAGCGCCCCGAGGCCCTCGCAGAAGAGCTGGGCACAGCGCCGGTTGGCCGCCAGGCTCACTGCCAGGGCCAGGGCCTCCGAGCGCGGCCCGCCCTCCGCCAGCAGGGCCCGCACCAGCCAGGGCACGCAGTCCGTGTAGGCAAAGTGCGACTTGCCCCGGTCGTCCAGGCTCAGGTGGTAGAGCACGCCCAGCGCCGGCCCCGCGTCCCCGCCCGCCCGGTGCAGCCGCTGCACCAGCCGGGGCAGCAGGCCCTCCCGCAGCACGGCTGCCCGCAGCTCCGCGTCGAAGGAGAGGTTGAGCAGCAGCCGCACCGTCGTGGGCGCCAGCGGCTCCCGGCCCAGCAGGGGTGCCAGGCGCACCACGGTGGGCAGGCGCCCCATCTCGGCCACATTCTCCGAGTACACGGAAAGCTTCTTGAGGAAACAGAGGGCCAGGAGCAGCAGGTCCGTCTGCTCCCGCTCCAGGCAGTCCACCAGCATGGGCACAAGGCCACGGTTGACCATCTTGATCTCGCTGCGCGGCTCCTCCGCCACGTTGAGTAGCAGGAACAGACAGACGCGCAAGAGCTGCTCTTGGCGCCGTGCCAGCCCTTGGTACTTGCGCCAGTCCCGGTCCTGCGGCCCCGCCTCGCCCTCCGCCCTGCAAACAATGTGGCAGAGAGAATGCCCCCTTTTTTTACGAGCATTGCACTCGTAAACTTGTCGTTGAAGGAAGGTTTTGTGCCAACTGACTACCAAAACCTTTCCGGGCCAAAACACCATCCACCGGACTCAGAAGTTATGGCAATTCAAGAACGACCGTGCGCTTGCAGAGTATAGACAACAGACCGAAAACCATATCTCATCGTTGCATCTGAGGGCGCATTCGTGGTACTATACGTGGCTCGCACCAACGATGCAACTACTGTCATTGTGGTGGTTTTTGCTGCTGAACACGTACCTTCTGCAGCATCTGCTTTGCACCGGTGAATTTAGTTTTCTCGACAAGAACAAGTAGGAATTACCACTTCCAACAAGGTGCAATGACGCCACAGCAAACCAGGTATCGCTCGTGGCACATTACGTTGCAAGCTGTTTGTGGCCTCCAGGTATTTTTTTTTGCATTCTCTTACTGCTTAGAGCGAACACCTAGGTAGCTGCCCCAGGCCATAGTGTATAGAGGCACCATCGATATCAAGCTCAAACTCTGAACTGCACATATCTCCCAATAGTCTGTTGCAAAATACTATAATTGGGCCAGCTAACTTAAAGAAAGGAAATTCCTTTTCCTTAAGTTCAGCTGGCCCTATTATAGTATTATGCACCAACAAGCTCAACTAAAGCCCGTTACTTAGTCTGCTGCAATGTAAGGAACGTAGGAAAAGCCCATCTCCCAATGCTCTCGACTCTAAATGACCGATAGTTTCTTACTCTCCGGCATTTCTTACGTTGCAACAGGCTATGCATGCCTTTGCACTGACGTCACATCAACCATTTCACACCACAACGGAAGAGAAAGAGGGAAATGCTGCTTTTGCGCGTATTTTGGGGGACGGGTTAATCTTCTATAATCTCGTAGAGGGAGAATGAAGACATCTGGGCAGGTCTGGAACACGCAAAAGAGAGTCTCAGTGAGAGTGAAGTTCCTCCTTTCCCTCGTCTCTGGCCACCACCAGAGACGACGGAAAGGAGGAACTTCACTCTCACTCTCGAGCAGAACGCCGCCTAGAAGACAAAGCCGTAGTGCTGACAGTTTTGCATCACCGGCAAGGGCGAACGCTCTTGCCGGTGATGCAAAACGTCAGCGCCCGGCTTCGAGTCAAGTTTGAGCCGAACGCTGATGCAATCATAAAGTCCAATCTGTGACCAGCGTTGGCCTTCGCTGACGACGACATTCTATCACCGCCACGGCTTTGTTATTTAGGAGGTGTTGGCGGAGAGCTGACGGGAAGACGTCAAGTGCAAAGCATGTATAGACTCGCTTCCACCTCGCGAATCTTCCTTGTCAGAATGTTTTAGAAACACATACATGGAGGCTTTGAGCAGGATTCCAACGTTCCCTTTGAAGGCAGCAGTTTCAAGTCCCTGCCAGGGATGCAGAAGCCACCCTGTACACATCGGACAAACTACTGGCGACTTTACAGTGCCTTGGAACGTGTTGCCGGACAAAGAGCTTGCCGTCTCGCCCGTGTATCCAAAGAGGTCTCCAAGTGACATGCAAGTTATGACACAGGCGCTGGCGTGTCAAGTCGTTGCATATCACAATTCTGGTGCTCAGTCGAAGAAATGCTGCCGAAACAGGCAAGCATACACAAGGGGTGCCATCGTCGTGCCGTCCCTTATCATGTCGGCTTTAGTTCTTGTCGACCGTTTAGCGGCAGAGCAAGCCACAGCCAAACGGTCGTCTGTTGTGTACGGCTCAGCCACCTTACCACCGTCAGCATCCCAACAGGGAAAGGCACGACACAAGTGCGACGTCGTCGGGGGAAAACAGGGGGAACAAGGACGCATTGCCACGGTGGCGACGGACGCGTCTCGAGAGGTCTGCCTACCTTGCTGCCTGCAGCTCGTGCCTCCAATGAGCGTGCCGGCGCAGCTCGTGCTCGACCAGGTCCATGCATAGTGAGCCCAGCTTGTGTTCGGCCAGCAGCGGGTGGAATTGCGAGAAGGCCGAGAAGCAGAAGAACACGTAGGCCAGGTTGGTGGCCAGCGGCGTGTTGCGGCGGCCGTCCTCGCGAAGCACGCGCGCCAGGGCGCACAGCAGGGCGTCGTTGGCCGACAGGGCCGCCAGGTTCTCGGGCCGCCGTGCCAGCTGCAGCAGCAGCCCGGAGGCGCGCACCTTGTCCTCGGCGCCCTCGTACAGCATCTCCACGTAGGCCTCCAGGCGGGCCATGCTCGCCGTCTCCCCCGAGGGTGTCCTGCCGGAGGAAGGCGGTCGCCGGGGCTCTCCGGAGCCGCCGCGCCGCCGCAGGTAGGCCAGCAGTTGCTCCACCTGCGCCGTCTTGGAGTCGTCGAGGAGGTCGCACCTGGCCACGACCTCCCTCGCCAGCGAGGCCAGGTCCGTGGCGTCGTCGAGGCCCCTGAGGCGGACGGTGCGGCGGCACTCGCGGCTCTGCTCGAGCAGCGGGTCCCCCAGCGGGTCCTGCACGGCCGCGTCCAGCTCGTAACGGACCACCAGGGCCGGCTCGCTCGGGTGCACGTCCAGCGTGCAGTGTCGCACGGTCCGCTGCACGCTCTCGTCACCGCGCATCCTGCCGCTCAGACGACGCCCGCCGATCGCCAAAGAAGCGACCTATCGATCCACTGCCGCTCGACGCTGCCCGTACCACATCGCGCCGAACCACCGGTCAGACCATCCAGACCCGCGTCGAAATAACGAAACGTCAATGCTCACAGCGGACTAGGGGACGCCGAGATGGAACAACTGCTTAAACGGGAGACATTAATACGAGAAAAGCCAGCGGAAAGATTTTTGATCTTGTTCATACCGTAACCAACGTAACCACCGAAACCAACCGAGACAGATCGAAAGTTTTGAGCTCTATAACTCGGCTAGTCTTGGCTGGGCTTGGGACGACCAGGCAGAACGATACTATGACAACTGTGATGCACTCCGTAAAGTCAGCCTTGCAACTGCAGACTCGGCCGGTCTCTGCAGTTTATACAGTTTGTCCTTGTTTGTCTGGCTCTCGTCTTTTTTGCGAGATTACGGCTGTTGCGGCCATCCGTAACAAAGGCACGGACATCGGTAGCACACCGGACATACACCGGACGCTGGCCACGAAGGACACAAGACGCCAACGAATCCAATCCAATCCATTTGTGGAAGCCATTGACTGAGGCAAGTGGTAAATCGGTAAATCGTGGTTGTTTGGGCGGCGCTCCGCGGGCTCCCCCTCCCAAGTCCCTTGGACCGCTTCCCGACCTCTATCTATTCACTCCTTTCTGCTCATCTTTCACTCCCATTCCCCCTCCCCCCAAAGATAGTTAGCATGACTCCCATTTGAGTGAGTCTACAGGACTATCTCTTCCTTTCCAAACTCCTTCTCTCTCTCTCTCTCTCTCTGGTTGTTTGGGTTGTGCGTGCGGTTTGTCGAGTGAGCCCAGTGGCCCAGTGATCGCTCCGTGTCGTCCGTCCAGTGGGCAGGGTGCCATGATGTCCCTGTACGACGGCGTCGGTTTGGACTCCAAGGAGCGGGGTCCCCGAGACCAGAAGCCCGACCTGAGTGAGTGCTTCGCGCACACCGCGGGAGAGGCCCCGTGCCTGACCCGGCGTTTCTCCCCGCAGCGGGCTGGTCATCAGGCATCAAGCTGCTCCAGTCGCAGCTGCAGCTCAAGAAGGCCGCTCTCACGCAGCCCAGGGTACGGCTTTCTCCTCGGTGCGCGACGCCTCGACGCTGCGCGGGACGCGCTTCAGGTCGCGCTGACGTGTCCCCTCCAAGACCGTCATAATTTAGAGTCCTAGACCCTAAGACAGGGAAAAACAAAACGGACTGGACGACACAAAGTCTCGTCATTATTTTATTTCTCCGTGTTAACTTATGAAGTTTCCTAACGAGCTTGCCCACGTAGCTTCGCCTTTTCAGACTCCGTAAAACACGGGTCCCCGTAATTTCGTCGCAACTCGTTTCGTGCAATTACGTTTCGTAGACAACTTTTCATGAACACACGTTTCGTCCGACACGATCGTTTCATCAACACTCATTACACGAATTGCACGCTGTACCGACATTTCGTCACGCGTGTATCACTGGGGTGCGCGTTAACCAACCCCCCGCCAGCGTTCACGCCGCTTCGCGGCGACAGTCTGCGTCGGCTTATTTAAAAAATATTAACTCGCCTGACCGACCCATACACGCCGCTTGGCGGCGACAGTCTCATACAGCTTATTACAGAAAAAAGGTAATCTGAGCTGTCGACAAAACAATCTGTTGATGAAACATTATCTATCAGTGAAACGTCGTTCGATGAAC
Organism: Ixodes scapularis; assembly: GCF_016920785.2. NCBI lineage: Eukaryota > Metazoa > Arthropoda > Arachnida > Ixodida > Ixodidae > Ixodes > Ixodes scapularis. The sequence goes on along the minus strand of NW_024609883.1, from coordinate 27,554,029 downwards.
TGATTGCCACCGGTAAAACATTGAGGGGAGTTGAGCGTGAGCAATTGTAACGGGCGATGTGGACTCTCTGCTTACGACCACTCCACGTTCAGCCCCTCGGGATGTGCTGACACACACTCCTTTCAGAGCAGGACATGTCAGCCCTCGTCGCCAAAACAGCTATACTCTGTTCAGCCCTAAGCTCAGATTGTGGTAAGAGCTACATTCTCGCCGGATCAACCAACTACCTCCCTTTCATCTCCTGACCCAGCTCTCCGCACGGGATGTGGTTGAGACCGTGCTCACGTGGCGATAGATTGATGTATGACCGGTCCAAAGTGCTCGTAGGCTTTACCGCAGTCTTAGCTTGTGGGTGACCGGAGTGTGAAGGACAATTCAGGCACCTGCAGGGTTCTGGATAGGGTTACCTCCAGCCCGCTTTGCTTAGCTTGCAGGCTGCCAGTCCGTTATTTGCCAGTTTTTTTTTTAATCTATCGTAGTGTGATTTATTTATTATTTATAAATGTCACTAATTCTCCGAAAAGACAACGCGATTACTGCAAGAAGTCATAGTTAATGGAAAAAAGAAGCCTTACAAGATAGTGAAAAAGGAACAGGAGACTTTCAAGGTAAAAGGGAAGCAGGTGGACTTGGTTACAAGATGGCACTTCCAGGGTAGTCTTGGCACTTCTCTACCTCCCCCACCAGCTCCATTTTCTGCCACCAGCCCCATCAGCCCCCTTCCACCGTGGGCCGGGATGTTTCCTGGGGCAAGGTGTTAACCCCAGTTTTGTAGGCGTGGTGGCAGCCACTCGAAAGATGCCAACCGAGCACACCGGGAGCATTAGCTTCCAGCTTTGTACGGTTTTCTGGAGGTGTACAGGGCTGGCTCCTGCCCTTCACCACATAGGTGGCATTGTGCTGATCTTGTTTGCAATGGAAGTTTTGGTTTCTGAAGAAATATTATTTCACGAAGGCGGGCACAAGAATTGAGTCCCTGGGAAAGTAAAAAGTACTGTTTCTATCGGTGGCATTGCTGAAGGGGGTTAAACTGTGGCAGTCACTTGTAGAACCATGTTTCATTAACAGATTGTTTCATCGACACTGTGACATCTTACTTACATTTTGTTTTGTCGACGCGCCTTGCAGTGTTTCGTACCGAGGCACATCGCCTCGGCACATTGCCCAGCTTGCCGAACACTGAACAGATTTAAGTGAGGCTCGGTGGAAGCTTCGGCCTCAGACTACATTTCATTTTCACAGGGTGGAACGGATCAAAGCAAGGGGTGACCGCATGTAGCACAGTCTGCATAAAGGCCTAGAATTGGGACTCACAAATTTGTTTTTGTTGCATCGGAGCCATCTGGCTGGCACCGCCATAGTTCCGGCGAACAAAAGGAAGCCTGCAATCCAACCCAATTTATTTAGTAAAAATATATGTTGTTGAGTAAACGTCTTAAGAGCATGTGTCCATAAACAAAATTTCCGCGAAATATCAGAATGTCGGTGAAATATGTTTCGACGAAACAAGATCGACCCGAAGCCTAAGGGTCTGCAGCCTCAAAAAGGATTTCTGGCTACGCCATAGTTTCGTAGAAGAGGGTTTCCTTTGTGAGAGTGGGTGGGATGTTGCAGCGGGACCAGGCCCGCAAGGGAGGCGCCATCATGGCCCCCGTCATGGACCTCAAGTCCCGGAGGGAGGAGCCGGACGAGATGCCGCCACCCCCAGCCATTTTTGCCCAGGCCAGGGTGGGTAGCCCTGCCCGCCACATGCTGGCTTGCTCGTCTGTTAACCCTTTGCGTCGGTACGGTGCCTCAAACGCATCTCCAACCGGTGTGTTTACTGTGTCCAAAAATGTGGTTCCACGGTCATGAGTTTATATTTGAATAAATATGGTAGTCACAGTTGTCGATCAAAAGAGCAGCAAATTTTTAGTTAACCCTGGTTTTAACGCCGCTAAAGAGCAGTGTCACCGTTAGAGTGCAAGTGTAGGCTTTCATATTATTTGTGGGTAGTTGTTTGTGCAGTTTATAATATTAGAGTTGGTAGATTATATTTATGGGCTAAATAAACCACCGAGTAAAATGGGGAAGGGAAAGAGCTTTATTTCAACTTAAGTGTTGCGCCATGATTACTTTTCAACCATTGTAAATGGCACCTGTTGTAAAATACCGAGGAAGCGCCCACCCTGAATTGGAAGATGGTTGTTAAAAACGGGGATGGGCGCTTGCTTAGTCCGAGGACAAAAAGTGCAGAAAATGCGCACAGTCGGGTGGGCCCTTGATTGGTCCCACCACTAAACTAACGATGGTCGTCATTTTCCTAGATAGTCGTTTGCGCGAACACGAAAAACAGAATGGCGGCATTATTTTTGCTGAAGAAAAAGCCCCCTATGCGGTAAACAGTTTCTTACGAAAAATAAAGAGTGGTCAGTTAGACATTGTCTAGTCATTGTCATTAAAGGCTTCGAATGACTTTTTCGAGTTGGAACGAAAGAGCAGCCCAGCTATATCACTATCTACCTTCTTTCGACTCTGCACCCCTTGCCCCCCTTCTCCTGCCTGGCTGCTTCACCCGTTTATTCTCATGCCACCTGTCGGTCGGGAGATGATGGCCGCCCACGGCGACTGGGCGCTTGAGGTCTTTTTTGCAAATTTCTGAACTGGCTCGCAATAAGGGAGTGGGTGTGTGATGTCCCTTGATGAGTTTTGAAATGTTTCAAAAGTAGAGGATGAGCGCTTACTGTGCTTAGGTGCACCCTCGGTATTTTACGGTGCTCTGACCTTATTTCTAAAAAGAAGGCCCTATGTATTTTGATCACAAAAGTGTGTGTACCCTAATTATTCTTATCACAAAAGGTAATAAGTAGTATGGTCCAATATCCAAGAGGAACCCTTAGTCATTATCATAGATGTACTTGTTCAGATATGCAATCACTTTTTCATTTTAAAGGGCAACTCCGGTCCATACTTTTGATTTTGAGATTATGACTGTTTTTAGTGCAGTCAGCGTCCCTGAATTGCAAGGTGTAATTTTTTTCTCATTATTGTGCGTAGTTTTAGAGATATCGACGCCTCAAAGTTTTGTTTGGGACGCGGCCAACAAAACCGAAACTAGTTGCTCGAGGCCCTGGCAACACTGGAAATCAGCCGCTATGTGAACGTGACGTCAAGATCGTTCTCGTTCAACGAATACGCAGGCCGAGCGGCACCTATCCATGGAGACTATCTCTGTTGCGCTAGCCGTCTAATAATAGGAGGTAAGCTGATTTTGTTTTAGTTCTGTATACGTGGTAGTATCCAGCATATGTAGCAAGAGTTGGTGCGCATACCCAAAAGCTAGCGACTGGAAAACCCGTGAACTCGTACGATTCTGTACTCGGCGGCCGCCGCCGTGCGTGCGCTATGCCGTACTCGTCGCTTGTGTACTGGAAAACGGGTGAACTCGTTCGGTGCCGTACTCGACGGCTGTCGCCATGTGTGCGGTCTTCCGTACTCGTCGCTAGGCCTAAATTTTCATTGGGGCTCCGTGGATTGAGCGGCGTTGCTCTACGCCGCGCTGCCAGTGATGTACAGTTCTGGGGGCCCTCTCGCTTTCGCGCTGCGGGTCAGTCCCAGACAGCGGCGTAGACTTTCCATTTTCCTGTAGAGAGGGGTGCAGGCTGAGAAGTTCTCCTGGGCATTGAAGCTAGCGAAAGCACGCTGGGATTCCATTTCCCATGTATCTTGTCAATAAAGGCAACGTGGGCGTTATTTTGTTTACATGCCACTACTATAGAAGCTCGTTACATGGCACGTAAACAGCGTCACAATAAGGATCATGGCCCCGGCCCGGGGCGGGGGACTGTACGCCTATGGTCCCAGACACAAAGCTTTTTGGCTCTCCGGCGCGGGTCACGGCGCCCAAACACACGTGTCTTGGGCTGTACACGTCTGTTTTTTCGTTCTTTTCTCCTCGGGCGCGTAAAAGCGGAAGTCCACAGTCCACTCGTCGAACATTGTTCACCCACACCTTCTTCAATTTCCGGTCCGTTGGAAACTTGTGAAAAAGCACCTCCGGGTTGCGAAGCGGGTTGTTTGAGCAGCCCACAGCGCTACAAGTTGCACTCGGCATCTTTCGGGGAACAACTGGGCACTCTCGGGCGCACCGAGTTGGTCGTTAAAACGAGTTTTGGAGTTCTCACAAGCAAATAAACAAAAGGCTATACCGAAGCTACACGGGCTACAAATAAAATCGGCGCCTAAACACGCCAATCTCAACCCGAAGCAGCGGTGTAGCAACTCAAAGAAGCGCACTTCGCGCAACGCCTGGACCGGAGGGAAAAAAAAAAAGAGAACGATACTGACATCACGGCCCAATGTTGCTTTAGCGATCGGTAACCCGCTGGCCGCCCGCTAAGGAGCAGCAGCTCGTGGCGGGTCACATTTTTATTATCGGCCTTTAGTTGAGAGTGGGGCGTCCCACGGATGTAATATTTTGGCTGGGGTCGTATTTTGTGTCACTGCAGCGATACCAGTAATAATTTATTTCATATTGAGTTTTGGTCGGAGTTGCCCTTTAAGTGATGTGCTAACGGATGTTGGCATCTGCTCCGAAAGCATTGGAGGCTGCTCCAAATCAATATTTGGCCTGCTACAGAACCTGCTACGAAAGGTCAAATGCCGCTTCCATCACTGACAATAACACAGCACTATCAGAAGAACCGCTAGAGCAGTAAAAACATAAAAAATAATAATATGTGCATGCAAATTCTGATGCTGGAAAACATGCAAAACCAACAATGTCTGCCTTTCACAACAGAGTAGTTGTAAAACAAACAGTGCAAAAATGCATAAATTATTAGTTTCCCATTTCAAAATTGATAAAATATAAACATCTGCAAAAATGTTTGTGTATATAAAACCACGCACCATAGTTTGTCAACAAGAGTGAAATTCAATAAAAATTTTATGTATGTATATCACCAAAAAATACTGTCCCTATAATTTAACAAAAAATCTAGAGCAATATGGGGAAAAATTTATTTCAAATGTACGCATAATCTCTGCCTAATTTTTTTTTATATAGGGTGGTCACCAGGCTGGATGTAAAATGGACCGTAAAAATCGATGCCTGCACGCAGCAATCTAAACTTTACATCAAAGATGTATTTCGCAGGTCGGGTTTTTCATGTAAAATTGCAAAGCGTAGCTCTCTTTCTGTTAAAATTGGGCCAAGAAACTTGCCAGGGTCAACGGCGGGAGGCGACGCAGACGACCAAGTCATGTTGAGGGGCGCGTTTGGCATTAGTATTGATAGATGATGCTACCTCCTTATCGAGACTGCTTGCAACCACCGTGGTAAATTAAAATGAACATAATATTTTTGTAATGTACCTTTGGCTCAAAAATAAATGCGGACAATATAAGCAAAACTTGAAGTTAAAAAAAAAAAAGAAGGAAAATGCGGTTACGCAACAGCATTCTTGATGCCGACAAATTTGGTCTGCGTGTCGTCTGCTTTCTTTCGCTGGTTGGCTCCACCTTCCGATGCTGCTCCCGACGCCATCTATCAATACGAGCGTCAAACGCGTCCCGCAACTCGACTTAGTCGTCTGCGTCGCTACCCGCCGTTGACCCTGGCAAGTTTTTTGGTCCTATTTTTTACAGAAAGGGAGCTAGGTTTTATAATTTTAAAAGAAAAAACCGACCTGTGAAATACACCTTTGCCGAAAAGTTTAGATTACTATGTGCAGGTGTCGATTTTTACGGTCCATTTTAGATCGAGCCTGGTGACTTGGGACACCCTATATTTTAAAAGCAGTTGTAAGGTCATTAGGCGCTGTGCCGTGGTTTATGGCAATCACCGGTTGGCTAACTCGAAGAATTGTTGTTTGTTTCCTGTAGTTTGTTTCAACACATACCCTATAATACAGCAGAAGCGCTTACTTCATTTAAGCGCCGGTTATTAATGTGTTCTAAACTTGGGAATTCTGCAAAGTATACGTTAAGCACCCCACTTGACCGGGTCAGCGCCCACGTCTAGATTAATCCAGTTTTCAGTGAAATTGGGGGGGGGGGGGGGGGGACGGGACGCTCCCCCAGTAGTTTGCGGTAGCAGTTTATATGCCATCGACGCCTTTAAGTTATAAAGTGTCAAATTTTAAGAACTTGGTTGAAAGCTATGCAGTGCCCTTACATGGATGAGCTGTCCAAGTTTATAGGAGCATGGCCTATACTCCACTTCTTTTTATGGCAAACTGCAGAGGATGTTGCGATCTGTCAAAGCCGTTTTAGTGCTGCACGAGCATTACGTGACCTTCGGTTGGAGAGCAGCGACGAGCGGGGGGCGTGATCACGTAATACGTTGGCAGCGCCGGATTGGCCGAGATGTCTCGTGGTGACTGTCGCGGTCCGTCGCGAGGGGAAATGAAGTATAGCGAGGGGTGGAATGTACGAGGGTCGATTGAGAAGTAATGACGCTGCTTTCGTCGCCGTTTTTTTAGCAAGGAGAAAGACGGGCAGTGTTCTGCCGACCGTTGGTGAAGGTGATACATCCACATGTCCGAACCTGCACTTGGACCGTCGTAATCTTTAGCATTTTGTCGCGGCGAGCAAACGAACCTCTTGCATGTCATTGTGGCGGATGACAAAGACGTGCTTATGAGCGTGTAGCGGAGGTGTGTGGTTTAGCTTTGCGTTAACCTTTTAAGAGTGTTTACTGCACTGTAACACTCTTCATACAGCTTGGATGAATCGCCGTGCAAATTTTAAACATTTTTGACACCGAAACAAGAAAAAATAAGTGCACAGAAGGAAGTTTTCTCGGTACGACGAAGTGAGCAAAGTCGCGGCTGCAACGCTAAAAGTGATGTCGTAAAACATCATTTTACGTTTCTTTAAACTGTCGTTGGAACACTCTAGTTGGATATATGAATGGCAAGGAATCTACTTCGAAAAGAAAGAGTGATCGGAACTCGTAGTTGCCCGATTCGGAATAAAAATATCGGCCTTATTACTTTTCTATTGAACGTCATAGAAACATACCGGTGGATTCTCACGGTGGGAATCTTTTTGAGCTTGAAGAGTGGCTTGTGTGCAGGAGGGCAAGAGCTCGCTGCTGGGCGGCGAGTGGGACGTGCGACTGGAGTACGACCCCCTGTGGCCCAACGACTACGAGAAGCTGATGAAGGAGCGCAAGGAGCGCCGGGAGAAGGAGGACAGGCGCCACGAGGACAGGTGCGGTCAGCCTCCCCGTTGCCTCGCGCCATTTGGGCACGCGTCTTTCGACTAAGGTGTCCGGAACGCACCTTCGATCAGTGTGTCTGGCAACCCATCCCGTCCGCGCGTCAAAAGTGGTCCTCGAGCGGCCACAAATGACGTCTCAGAGGCCGGAGTGCCACGCTGTCGGACGTCGCGGTCCCGGTCGTCGGTGCCAGAAGTTCCGGCAAAAAGCACGAACAAATGCGATTGTCGCTGTCGTTGTGGCGTCCCAACTTCTGGTTGCCGACGGTTCCATGAACTGTCGTGCTGAGAGTGACTTGTAGCAGGACAGGCGTCTTCCGCATGCACCACTACGGCTACGACACCTCCGGGATCACAGCTGGCGACAGCATGACATTATATGACGTTATCCGGCATAAATTTGGAGACCACTTCTTGGAGCATGGTAAACGTGCCAGTTGGAGACACGCCCCCCAGATACCAGATTTTGAATAACTTCGAGAACACAGACAAATCTCTCCGAAAGCTGTTTAGACTCTAAAACGTTCGGGAGCAAACCTGAACCCGGTTTATCCCCGTCTTTAGTCGTCCTCCGACAGCATGCGCGAAAATATTGCATCTTTGCTTACTCGGTGCCATTTAGCTATGCCGTACTACTTTAAACTAGCCCAAAGTTTTGGTTAAAACCAACTTTGAAATGTGATAAAGTGTAAAGGTGGGCGAGTTGGTGCATTCTGCGAAAATAAAAGTGCCAGGGACGGGACAAGAAAGGCGAAACAAACAAAGCACTACTATTGCCTGAACTTTTTATTTCGGAAAAACACAGACATATATATGCCTTCTACTCGCGGTGACGACGCAGTGTACTTAAATTCTTTTTGCATTAGATGTAACAATGGTCAACCGAAACATTTTGCTTTGACGGCAAGCCCAATGGGAAAAGTTCTGAAAATCTTTTTTTTGGTTTTGTGTTTTCTTTTATAGTTTGTTAACTCCGCCGAATAGATTTGGGATACCTTCACAAAAAAAAAAAAAAAGAAAAGTAAACAGTTAGAGAAAGGGAGTTTTTTTCTCCCCACTCTCCTGGTTTACCACTGTCTCCAGCAGTGTAAACGACTTAATTTTCGTGAAAACCTAAGTTGCGGGACTCGAAATGTATACAAAAAAATCTATTGTGTGGATGTACAGTAAAACCTCGTTATAACAAAGTTGAAGGAGTGGTCATAATTATTTCGTTATAACCATTAGTTTGTTATAGCCAATGTTCATTTTTTCCCACTATTAGCAAGCAAGGGGAATTATGATTGCTTTGTTATATCCATTAGTTTGTTATATCCCGTTTTGTTATAACGAGGTTTTACTGTATCACCGCGCGATAAAGAATGTGCAGTTCCAGAAAATTCCACAATTGGGAGCTATGCGCTCCCAGTCGTGAAAATTTGTGCTCGCTAATTATTCTTGAAACCCACACTTCGCAAAATTAGCAAAACATTGATCCCACGGATATAAGGTCGTCTACAATACTGGACAATGCTGCACCCTGTGCGGAACGCCAGTTCGTTTGCTTGTTTTGCAGGGGTTGTGGTGACGTTGGAATGCCAGGCTCTGTTGGGCTCTAATCGAAGGATAGTGGGTAGACCTCAAGGCAGCTTGCTTTAACGTCCACCCAGTATCCTTCAGTCGAAGCCAATCGGAGCCCGGCATCGTTCTGACGCCACCGCAACTCCTCAACACAAAAAGCAGACGACTTGCTTTCTGCATGCGCACTGAAAGAATGAGAACGGCGTGTCTTTGGTGCGTGCGCTGTGCCTTCCACCATGCCTCGGCCGTGCACATGCATTAGAGGTGCATGAGACGCCGACGTTAGAGGTAGGAAGCTCGAGCCGGAAGCGGCACAACCGAAGCTCCTCCCTCCCGCCTCGTCGGCAACTATAACTGCGGGCACGTGTCCCTCCCCCAGGAAGCGGCGGGAGAAGGGAGAGCGCGGCCAGGACAAGGAGCGGCCCCGGCCGGCCGAGCCGGAAGAGGACTCCCCACCCCGGCCACAGAGGGGTGAGTTGCCCGGGCTGCGACCTTTGCGCGGCCGATGGTTTTTCTGGCTCGTCGTTTCCACAGGAATGCGGTTGCGCCTTTGCAGAGGCCCCCCGAAAGAGGTGATAACGACGGTCATGACTCGCGGAGCAAACTAACAACGTCGGGCCGAGGAGCATTATTTTAATCGACACGCGTGCGAGCTTTCTTATAATATGTTGCACGAACCTTTCGCAATTATGCTCTCCCGATGAAGAGGCCAATTGGCGAGAAAAAGCTAAAGAATGCGTTATTTCTGTTTGTATCGTTCAGCATTACGGTAATGTTCGTCTTTTCTAATTGTGAGTTAGGTTAGAGCGATGAAAACGTGTTCACTTCGGTGCTGTGCTTCAGCTATTGAGCCGGTGGCGATCAACCGTAGTGAGGAATGCTCGAGGTTAACCCCCATGTTTGGTGCTTTCGTCCCGGCGGGCCTTTTTGAAAATGTTATGGCGTATGTGGGCATGTTGTAAACCTAAAAATGAAAGCATCTTGTGGCTTCAATATCTAGTGAGACTTCTCTAGGTGCGTTAGAGTCGGTAAGCCGATTGTTTGGTGCATATCTCGGCGGTCATTTTTGGTGTTTCTTTTGCTTTGAAAGGTTTGTGTATATCCAAAAAACATTTGCTGAAAATATTTTCGTCAATTTAGAATTTAATAATAAAAACTGAATTTTGGGGTCTTTAGGACACTGAAAAAAATAAGAAAAAGATGTGATTTTAAATGAAGTTTTTTAGTCAGAGCTCAAGGTCAGTGCTCCTGCAGAGAGGCCTTTTCAGTTTCCTTTCAAATCACCAACTATTAACTAAAGGGGGTTTACCATTCATCTTGTTAAGGTTTGTTCCAGACAATGGTCCATTTTATTTCTTAGTGGCAACAAAATTCAATGTTCTGGTTTCCAACTGGGATCATAAACTTCATGCCTGCGCAACGCTTGCACTTGCCCAAGTCCTATGCTGATGTCCAGGGGAGCGGGACAAGACCACACCCACTGGTGCGCCGTGTTTTATAACCGATTGGCAAGAAGTTACTCCCAGCCCCTGCCAGAGGGTGCCGAAGGGCCCTTTATTGGTGGCAAGGGGTTTTATAGCCTCACTTTCTTTTCAGTGCGGAGTGAATATAGTTTTCACATTTAAATATTCTAAGCTTAAATGGTAAAACAGAATGGCTAGGTGGCGTAAGCTACCGCGACGATCCAAAGGGCTCAGCCGGATTCATCCATCCATTGGTCAGAGGGCCAAACGGAGGCTGAGAGGTGAATTCGCTCTCCCAAATCACTCCGTGAACACGAAACCAGGGAGACGGGCGACTCCTGAAATTATGGAGTGGCATAGCCCGTAGATTCTACTCTTTCTTTCTTGCTTCAGTTGAAACGTGGTGGCGTCGGTGTGCAAATAGCCCTCAAACACTCCCAGTTCTGAAGTAGACGATAGGTTTTGCAGTATTTGCAAGATTGAATCTATGCACTGTCTTCGGGAAATGGCTGCTTTTAGCACCGCCATATCTAATTTCCTCTTACGGTAAAAGAATGATGCATAAAACGCTAGAAATCATGCGTGAACCGGAAGTGTGCCAGGGCTACCCGATAGATGGCGCCACTGAATTTGTGGCCAAACAAAAAAGGGCAAATAGGAGGAGGAGGGGGCGACTGAAGCTTTTATACTTCGCTGTAATTATGTCCAGGGGTTTTGTGATTTTAAGGTCTCAAGCTTTACTCAGGCAACACTCGTTTGCTAGTTTTGGCATGGGACAGTGAATATTGCCAATGTCAAGGGCGCCAATAGTAATCCCAACTGAAGAAATATCATTCGATACAGTCGAGTTCTTATAAATTTAGGGCATGTTCGTGTCCGGATATTAATTATTTTTGTTTTGAATTGTGGAAAATTGGGAACACAGCAAAATTAAACTATGAATTTCGGAGAATTGATATAGCCAGGATAAACTTTGATAAACCACGAATTTCTCTCAAGAAATAAACCCCAAAAAATGCCCTCCGAATTTTTCTAAAAAAGTAAACAATGAAAACACGCCCTGTAAGTTTCGGCGAGGCAAGATATTGAAAAGGGAGGTTTAGTGGGCAAGTATGGAATGTGCCTCGAGTGGGAGCAACTTCCCGCGGGACGCCACCCTTTCGAAAGCTTAAGTTGCATCGGTTTATGCGCCGCTTAAAAGCGTGAGTTTCAGGTGCCTGAAACAAGTCTTGGAGGGGTGCGTCTGTTGCCTCTTCATTCTCGGTCTTTCGATTAATGCCTTGTGACACCGCATCCGGCTCGTTTCGGCGCCCACCGCTATTCTGGCTGTGGTGCGGCACAGAAAGCGGTCACGGCAGATGTCCGTTCTGCCCTAGCTTGCTCTACGGACGGCCGATCTGCGGCGTGTCTCTCTGGACGCATGGGCGTCTGGACACATGGGCAGTATGGGTTGCCCGAAGACTCGTTTGAGGCACTACCGCGTGCCCCGTCCTTCGTCCAGATCGTGCCGACCGTCCCAACGGCCATGCACGGCAGGGGTGCAGTTTGTGGGTGCCGACATTGCTGGTTCCAAGATAAAGGACGAGAAAGAGAGCTACTGAAGGACCAGAAAAAGGAGGCACATTCATTCTGCTGCCATGCATTCGAGTTCGGCAGTTTGGTTTTTCTTTACAGCATGCACGACGCAGTTGTTGTATTTTACGAAATGAAGCCGAAAAGGAGAGTACCGACCTTGTGAGCAACGTTCTGCCACTTCTTTGTGTTTATCAAAAGCTGGCCGGCGGGCCGGGCCGACTGGGTCCGCCGACATTTGCACGCCCCGCTGTTCCTAGGCGACCGAAGCGCGTGGAAAAATGTCGAAGCATCTTTTCCACATTTCTGCCCCGAACTGCGTGCAGGGGGTGCCTCGGGGGCGGCCATTGCCCCTCCCCCATCCCTGGTGGAAGAGACCGGCAGCCCGGGCCGGGACGACACTGGGTCGCGCCACCCGGGACTCGGGTGAGTGTCCCTGCATCGTATGTTTTCCTTTAGTTTCCTCTAAGGTACTCCGAAACAAGCACTTCACGCGAGGGAAAGGAGTATCTGCAACATAATGTAAGCATGCTTACAAAAGAAAAGCAAAAACTGACATACACTGTACACGCTTCACAAAAGACATTTATGCATTTCAAGGAATTTGTTTTAACAATTTTCGTTGGTGGTATGACCACCACCCGTTTTTTGTTGACATCTTGCTTGTGTCTCGGGACGAACGAGCACACATTTTGGCTAATGGACGACACGTCACCTTTTTGTTTATTGGATGGATATCCGGCCTGCAGAAAGTAGCTCGGATGGTTTCCCTGGGGCCGGCGTTTGTTTTTAAATGCTGCATTAAGTATGTCTGACCTAAAAAGACGGGGCGAACAAAAACCAAAGAAGCGATTGGCGTAAAACTAGGCTTTTCTCTCTGTCTGTCAGAGGCACACGGAAAACCGCGAGTCTGCTCTTTGGCGCCAGACGAACTTGGCTCCTCGAGCAGAGAACGCTCTCTGGTGAGGCGTGGGAGCAGGCACGAGGTAATCCAGCATCCCACGTAGGTCCGGCTCTGTGGCCCAGCGCATCATGGCCCGGTACGGCTACAAGGCCGGCCAGGGGCTGGGCAAGCTGGAGCAGGGCATGAGCCAGGCCCTGCTGGTTGAGAAGACCAGCAAGCGGGGAGGGAAGATCATCCACGAGAAGGACATCCCCAAGCAGGGTGGGTGCATGTATTACAACTGGCCTTTGCTTCTGCAAAAAAATGCATCGACACGAAAGGAGGACGCAGGACAGGGCATCCCTCCGTCGTACCATTTCATACAACGATTTCCCAAATTTTTCAATCTCGAGGATCCCCATCTGCCTCCAATGGCGGCCGAGGTACACCTCCAACGTAGTAAAGCTATGCATAAGCTTACAGACCTTGCAAACAACAGTGTACAAACTGGGGAGTGTTTGGCACATGGCATAACATCCCGAGAGATAGCCTACCTAAAATTGAAAACAAAATTAGTAAACATAAGCAGTGGGCTAACTTTCGGTGTGTGATAAAAAAAGGTTGGAAAAATGCTAGTTTCAGATTTTGCGACCTGCAAAACTTCCGACAACTGTCCTACTCAGTCAGCAATGTTCGCTTATATCCTATCGTGTCTAAGTAACTCCATTTCTGCCGAGGTCACCATTGCCAGGGCCCTGCAATTACAGTGGAACCTTTTTACTTTGAACCCAAAGGGGACCAGATCTTTGTCTGAATGATGCAGGTTTTGAATTACTGGCAGTCTCCTTCCCAGAAAAGCACAGGACGGGACCTGCATGTTAGTTTGAATTATCTGCGAGTTGGAATTAAAGTGGTAGTGCAACGATTTTAATGTTGAAAGAATTGACAGTTTGCATTGTTTATATTGTTTATGTAAGCCGAAGTGACCAAAAACCCGTCACCTTTCTTTGAAAAACTGCTACTCTGCTGCGTAATCGCAAAGCAAAAAACAAATTATTTGCCGATCTGCACCCGCTTGTGGCGGTTACGGGAACTAAAATGGCAGCGTTTTTTGGGGGATATGTGGAAGTCAACAAAATTTTTCCCTTCCGCTGCTACACTCACCGTCAGCCCCGAGGAGAACCGCCCCTTGTGTTGATCGCTCGCCGCGACCTTCGACGATGCTAATCCTTTAAAAGTCGACAATGGCGGAGGAAGCGGCTGGGGTCTCTCAAGAGAGGACCCAAGGGGGAACCACGTGATCCCCCAGAGTACATCACTCGAAAGTTGACGTGGAGATTTGAGAGGCACATTGACCTTCGATTTGTTTCATTTTTTTTAAATACTAGCGCTCGTAAGAAAATACAGTTTTCTGTTCTTCGTTTTTATACGTGACGCAGATTAATTTCTGCGCTTAATTGGCCAAAGTCTGAAAATCATTGCACTGCCCCTTTAAGGGAGGAGGTGGGGAATAAATATGAAATTTCTTATTTCTAGAGATATCTGAACGAAATTTACAGAATGTGTTTATAGCACAGACATAAGAGTAACTGAAAAGTTTCATGGAGCTGTGCATATTATTTCTCAAGTTACAAATATTTATCAAAATCGTCCATATGCATTCCTTATCCCAGGTCTGGAGAATTTGAAAAAGGTAGTAGCGGCGTAAAATTTGTTATGACGACCCCTGGATACATTCCCCAGGGCATAACAGAGCCCTTTTTTTTTTTTTTTATTTCTTTGTCGAAAAAATTTTAACGCAACTTTGAATTTTGTGTAGTCAATGAAACCCACATTCACCAAATTTCATTTTTTTATTATAAATTTTTAGTACAGTTTTCTAAAAAAGGGTTCTGTTATGCCCTCACAAAGTTATTAGAGAACAGAATAAAAAAGACAGCACAAAAATCCATTCATCAGTTCCTGAGATATCGCTGGGACGAGCAGCCACGACAGTGAAAAAATCCATTCTGAGAAAACAGCACGTGAAAGTTGCACGCAGATTTTAAGCTTTAGAATGACCCTGCAGAATAGTCAGAAGTGTTCTTGCGCACTTTCTTCTTGTTCCGCCTTTCCAAATTCTCTTGATGTCGTTTGCTGGCCTTATGCAGACGTAGGGCATCTTTCTCGGCAGCTCTTTGGAGGGCTAAATGGGTCGGCTGAAGTCCCATTGCAACCGATATTTCTGCAGTTGCCTTGTAGCAGCCGGCGTTGAACCTCAACACCGCTTTATGCGGGAGGCACTCACTTGATCGAATGACGTTTTAGCGAACGCCCACGTTTCATCGAACGACACTTTAGCGAATAGTCGGACGCCACGAAGCGGCGTTTTCGGGTGGGCCAAGTGAGTTCATATTTTTCTAATGAGTTGCCGCAGACTGTCGCCGCGAAGTGGCGTAAAGCGCAGCGCGACGGATGGGTTAACGCGCGCCCCCGTTATTCGCTAAAACGACCGTTCGCTCAAATGTCGCCGTTCGCTAAAATGTCATTCGCTCTTGTGATATGGACCCGCTTCATGCAGTGCAGTTTGCTGGCATAGCTCCAAGTTCGGCTTGAGCAATATCACAATGTCTAGCTTCTGCTTCGATCTCCTCACGTGTCAGGAAATGCGTCCGCAGATGGGTGCTAGAAGACGCGCTCCTACTTGTCGCGGCAGGCGGAAGACGGGCGCTGGGACCCGCGATCTCGGGAGGAACCACAACGGTCGGCATGCTCGGTACTCCAGGCGTGAGCGGGGCGATGCGTTCTTCCTCGACGACAGCCGATGGCACAGAAAATCCATCACTGGAAGTGTTGACGCGATCATCATTGACGGCGCGCCGTGCAGAAACTTCCAACTTCGCCATCTGCACTAACTTCATGGACCGCTTCCGCGCGCCAAACGCGTGCACCGTCTTGTACTTCGAACCCCGCATCGTGTGCGACCACGAAACAGACGGGCACGCTACACGAAACTACTCAAAGAAAGTTCGGAAAACGATCGTAAAGATGGCGAAAAACGAAGTGGAGCTGACAAAGCAAGAGCGCGTGCAAGCAGACCACTACCAAAAGCAGACGACGCAAGCGGCAACAGCAAGAGAAACGGAGGAGGAGAGCGCTCCGTGCGCTGAGAAATCGCGTCCCAGCCAATAGCAGTCGCGCGCTCCCCCGCACACTCCTCGAGCACGCGCTCTGTCCAATCGCGTTCTTGCGATTGCGACATGGAAGAACGGCGACCACGCCGTAACCACGCGGCCGACGCCATTTTGGGAGCTGGCAAAAAAAGAGAAAGAATTCACGTTCAAAACAAGACTAAGATGGCGGCCGTCGGCCCGACGCGTCGAAAATGGCGAGCGCGCGAAGTTGGGGTTGATTTTGACGTTTGACCGTCACTTGGATGCTATTCAGGCCTCGTAAATAATTGTTTTTAAATATTTCCCCGTTGTATTTGGTGCTGATAATTACAGAGAAGGTAGTTTATGAGATATACAACCTAAAAATAAGGTTTTCTAAAAATCGACTTTTTCGCGATTTTCCGGTTTTCAAAGTTCGCGTCCCCCCTTAACAAGATTCCATTGTACTGGAAGATGGGCAATCTTTGGTGTTTTTGAAAGAATAGCAATCGTGCCAAAAATAGGGGACGGGTTATCTTTCTTTTCATCGCTCTGGATATACGGTAGCGGGCATCAGTGGGCGGCTCATATCTGCTAAAATAGTGCTGAAACTGCAAAAATACTTGACTTTGGAGAAGGGGCAGTTGGGGGAAATCGGGGAGCCCATAAAGGTATTCCCCAATGGGTTCTTTCCCAATGGGTTACAGGGTTCCTAAGAACCCGAAGCTTCCCAAGGGAACCTTCAGGTTCTTGGGAACCCAGTTTGAGAACCCCTCCCATAGAACACCATCTATTCACTGAGATTTAAAGTTGTCTATGCAACGAGATTTAAAATCTATCTGTTTCTCTCCCCTGTCCCTGTCTTTTTGTAGGCAACTTTTACGATGTTTAATCAGTACCAACTCCCCCAACTGATTATTTTGCAACAATTTAAAATATCCTTTTCTCGAACCAAAATTATGGCAGGACATATAATCCTTGCTTGGTCATTTCTTACAGGTTGCTAGCGTCATCTCTAAATTGAAAAGCATTTTTTTGTGGCTACAAATGGTGGTTTAAAAAGCTCCACCATACACCTAAAGCTAGTAGAGTATTTATATAGTGGCTTTATTCATTACAAATAAATTGCAATTGTCCAATGCGAGGGTTGCTTGACTGATGAATAGAAACAGCATTATTATAATCGGGAAAAATTTCTGGTTGTAGTGATAAGTTAAATATGCACAGTGAAACGGAAGACAAAATTCTTGGCACATCCTTTTACAATAAAAGTATGTTTGCTGCAGAGCTTGTAGTATGTGCTTAAACATAATGAACCCTATTTGTAGGTTCGTAAGCTCATTTTCATTCCATTAAAACATGCTTTTCCACGTTGCAATATGCTCTCATCCTCTTGCGTACTGAGCGAGGTTGCTGCTCGAATGAGGTTGCATACTCCGTCGACGGCAGCACAGGACGTACTGAGGGAGACCAAAGTGCGTCCGATGAAGCTCTCTCCTCTCGTTCCCAGCCGAGCCGGCGTCCCTGTCCCCTCAGCCGAGCCAGCAGCAGACGGCCGAGTCCATCACGGACATGATGCGCAACCCCTCCAAGGTGGTGCTCCTGAAGGTGAGCTCTTGCTCTGCCTCGGCTCGCAGCTCCGACAGATTTTCCCTAATGACCTGAAGGTCCACCATCTTTGCATGCATTTTGGCTGCTTTGCAACGGTACAGTGCCTGGAAGGTGTCTCCAACCAGTGTGTTTAGTGTCCCATTTCACCTATGCATCGAAGCTGATCCCAAACAATGACGTCACAAAAGCAGGAGTGTCATGCTGTCTGATATTGCCATTCTGGCAGTTGGGTGGCGACAGAATGCAAGTGTCTCCGTTGCGGCGTCCCAACTCCAGGCTGTTGAAGCTTCCGGAAAGCGACCCGCAGCGGAACGTGCGTCTGCCACAATGATTACAAAATGACTCCAAAAAGTAATCGATTACAAGTAATTTCATTACGTGCAGTGCGCATTGTACATCCAGCACCGCCGCTGTCACACCGATAGAAAAACAAGAAATTCAACTAGGAGGTTTTTTAAACGAAAGGCCATCACGCTGGCAGGAAGAGATAACGACAGAAGACGGTGACCTGTCTTCCCAATACCTCCTGCAAATGCACGGGGGGTGTCCTCTTTGCCCCCACAGAACATGGTGGGCCCCGGGGAGGTGGACGAGGATCTGGAACCCGAGACGAAGGAGGAGTGCTCCAAGTACGGCGAGGTAGTTCGCTGCCTCATCTTCGAGATCCCCGGGGTGAGCGACGACGAGGCCGTGCGCATCTTTATCGAGTTCAAGCGGCTCGAGTCGGCCATCAAAGGTGAGTGCCCACCCCTTCGCTCGCAGCGAGGGTGGTCGGGACGGTACTGCACCGACGGGCAGCTCAAATTTACGAAACGGCAGCCACGTGCGAAGGATCGTTCGAACATTTGCGTCGATGCGTGCTCACGCGCGTTGCATTACCCCGTGACCGCTTTTAACGTGCCGGTGCCGTCTGGTTGGGTAGCCTCGAGACACTTCCGACCCGCGCGCGTATTTTTACGACTCTTTCTGGCGTCATTCCTTTGCCGTGGGCTCGAAACCCATCTGACGTCTTTAGGAACTACCATTTCTCGCGTATAGTGCGTTGATTTGATCTTGCAGATACCGCAAAACCTTCAGTTCATAGTCGCGGGCAGGACGAGAACGGCAGGGAGGAGTTTCAGGGCATCTTCACGAACAACTTGGCGTCGGGTGACCCTCGAGCGAGACGCCTCGGTGACGAGTGCTTGCTGGAGGCCGGACGTTGGAGAGAGACGCCGTGCTCACCTTGTCGATGACTATACCGTGTTTACTCGCTTAACAAACACTTTTTTTCCCGAAAGATTGACACATATTGATGTAAATTTTAAGTTGTCGTGCAACTTTCGCTTTATATTGTTCACTTTTTACTTGTTTGTTGATCTGTTTGATTACGGTACTGCACTTTGTTGGCGCCTTCGTTGGCACAAACAACGAAGGTGAAGTTGGCGCCACTTGCCACTATTTGGAGCGAGCTTGGTGGACTCCAATTAGTGCATTTGGCACTTTTTGGAGTCCACCAAGCTTGCTTCAATACTAAGCTTATCGGCAAAAGCCTTCGTGCTCAAAGACCACAAGAACGGCAAACCCCGCGGTCGCACTCGCAGTTGCACTCGGAAAACATGTACCACGAGAATAACTGGAAGAACCATAAGAATGGGCAAACGGCAGCCCTGTCGGCTATAGCAGAACCGATAACCCGACTAAAGCCTCAACCCAGCTTGTTTATTGCGTGCAACGTGATATCGAGGCTACAGGACAAAACCAAAACAACCAAGATGGCGGCGACTAAGCTCGCGGCAGCTGTTTCGTGGCTGTAAACTGAGGAAATCATGTAAATTATGTGCAAGGTATCGAACAATAAGCTTTATGGCATCTGAAATTTCGGTCAATATTATGCATTAACTCTATGGGGTGAGTCACGGTTTGGCAAAAACATCCGAATAATCGGACGTGTCCGAAATATCGGAGTCTGAAAAATCAATCAACTACTGAACATAGTTTGAATTTTTCTTTTTTTTTTAATTGACGATAGTGTTGAATTTTGGCAGCTCTTAGCGAGCTTTGTGGCATGCGCAAAATTACAAAGACTACTCTAATATAGAAGGGGGGGTGGTCACCGAGGTATATCACTTTTTCGAACGCTTGAGGCAGTTTCTGACATACCTGTGTGGCGTCTTCCCTTAGCCGTGGTGGACATCAATGGGCGCTACTTCGGCGGGCGGGTGGTCAAAGCATCCTTCTACGACCATGACAAGTTCAAGCGCCTGGAGCTGGCAGAATAAGGCATCTGCGGGTGTCCCTTTTGCACTTGTACATACTTTTTGAGGGACAGAAAAATAAACACGACCAAGTCTCCATCGAGTGCCCATTCGAATGAGTTCCAGTAATGCCTTGGCAGCTGTCTCAATTTTTTTAATTGTGTCCAGGCACGAAAAACGCTGCCTTTTTTTTTTTAAACACGGCGGAAGTTGATGTTTGAAGTCTTAGTATGGCAAGTGAACAAAGATGCACACCTTAGAGGAAACTTTCAGCTTTTTACATTAAAATTTTTGTGGTTTGTTTCACTTCGTGGAGCTTCTTTTCACGCTCCCCAAATGGTAGCCTGACCCTGTTGTCTGTTCAATATTTTATTTAAAGATTTGCCTAGAAGCCCCATGGCCCATACTATGGGGTCCGTGCAGTTTGTGCGGTGGGATCGGCAAGTAGGTGCTGTTGTTGCGCAGTGCCTCTGCGGAAATGCCGTCCTCCCACCGAGAGGCACATACCCGCACGAGCAGAGCGAAGTCAACAGGGAACGGTGGCTGAAGGGCAAGGGGTTTCAAACCGTCCACCAAAAGGGTCAGGGGACAATGCATTTCACGAGGACAGAGTTGAAGAGGGGCAGACTGGAAGTGCTCCATGCACGCTGTGTGGCACTGCTGGGATACAGACGACATTGAAACTATTGCGCATTTTTCTTCTAAATGATATCAGCGGGCACCATATTGTATTGCCTAGGTTATTCCTCTAAACAAGCACTTAACTTCACATCAATAGCTTTGATGGCAATTTTTTTATTCTAAGAGAAAAGTGAAAATCGGTAATCACTTGTTCATGCTAAAAGTGTGGCGCAATGTACGTGGATGTGGTGACGAACGAAAAAAGGACAATGTGTCGCAAAGTCCCCCACAAAGCTTGTCGGGGTGTTGTCGTGAAAGTGCTGCGGCGTCGACACCCCCGCAATAGCGGTAACTCTGCACATTCCGGAGGTATGTCGGGGAAGTGGTCGGCTCGGACTCCTCCGTGGAAGAGGTCCATGTCGGGTCCGGGTTGCGAGGTCGCCGTTTCGAAGACGCTTTGGCTGAACACCATGGGTGAGTTTGGTGCAGCGTCCTCCTCCTCCTCCTCCTGGGCATAATTGTAGGATTGGGGGTAGGGAATAACAAAGGGGAGGGTGGAAGGAAGAGAGTAAGCAGGATGCCCTCCCTCCCTTGTTCTTCTCCCCCTTCTTCACCCTTTCCTCTCCTCTCCAGAAAAACATTTTTCACTTCAAATGAATTCTTTACGTGTTAGGAGTCCAAAGATGTGTCGTCTTCCGTGTTTATTCTCGGTAACGTGGGACTCCACCAACGTGCCCACCCAAACTTAAACCGAGACGGGAAAGGAAAAAGAAAGACGCATTAAAGGAAGGGAGAATGGAGACGTGTGTGGTCCCTTCATTTTATGTGTCTTTCTTTCTCCTTCCGTGTACTACAAGCTCGTGTACTCTGCATAGGAAGGCCTTAGGGTCTGTTAGGGGCGTGCGTGTAAATCACTGCCGCCAAGCGTGGTTCAGGCACTGTTCCTTTTTGGGCGTGGCCCGAGTGCAGGAGGATCTTCCGGAATCTCGCAGGTATTGTAGCTGCTCGTGAGGTCTTGCGACTGAAACGTGCTTGCAAACCTCAAAGGAGTTCCTCCGGGTGATCTTGAATGACCCACAGCAATCCCTTGCAACGAGACGCAAGGGTTACCTGGCCTCGCTGAATTTTTGGACGAAAAAGCACGGGCCTTTCCGACGACGAGCCTCAGCAAAAAGACACCTTGTCGTCTTTGATACCACAATGCGAAGAAATACTTCGAAGGACGGACGTTATCCTGCCTCGGCTGTGTGGGTGGCCTCTCGTGCCTGTGGTCTTTCGGACGAGCAGCAAAGGACGCTGCAGGAAGCCCTAAAAATGACGGCTGTGTCTGGTCGGAGTTTGGCTGTTGCCTCTGGGGCTTCACAGGTGGCTACCCGCATTGCAGTCGTCTGTGTAGTCTGGAGGTGAGCCTCCCTGCCTTCTGAACTGCGCTGGGGGGAATTGACGATGCTGCTTTAGACGTGGCAAGGCTGATTGACCCTTCCATAAACAGATGTGGCTTGTGTACCTGCAGCTATTGATGGTAACCACGGAGGAGACTGCTTAGCCCAGGATGCAGGAGGATGTTTATGATGCCCGTCAACGGTAGAGTTTTGTGGGGCGGTGGAAGCTCTGGGAGTCTGCAGGAGGGCCTGCACCAAAGTTTGGCTTGATCCTTTCAGAGGTAACATGATGAATCTTGCACCACGGGACTGTGCTATTCGAAACCTTTAAATTTAGTTAACAAATCGCACCACTTTTTTTATTTTGTATACACTATGCGCATTTTTTCTTGCAGTTTGTATACTAGGCACATGTAATACGTTTGGTTGGAATATTTTAGTAATAATGTATTCCTTTTTGTTGATGCTATGTCCATAGTACTGTTCACAAGTCGTACGCAGATGAACCTTCAGCATCTGCATCGTTGTAAAGCACATCTTGTTCCTTGGTCAGAGAAGGCACCCTCCCTACTGATGCATTTTTTTTCGGGCGAGCGCGGGACAGAACACTACCACAAACATGCTGGTGGGACCAGGTATGGTGCCTAGAGCGGGTTAGAGGGGGTCTCCAACTGGGGTGTTTATTGTCCTATCCCGAAAGTGGCAATAAATGACGTCAGAAAAGCTGGAGTGTCATGCTGTCGAATGTCGCAATCCTGGTGGTTGGTCGTAAACATGCCGGCGAAAAACACAAACAAATGCGAGTCTCGCTGTCATCGTGGCTTTCTAATAGACCATTTGCTAAATCCCACAATTGCCCGGCCCGCAATTGAGAAATGGTGTTCCTTCAGTTCCCTGGTGATCAGTAATTTTGACCAATTCTATGGTTACACACTTTGCAGTGTAATCCAGAGTCGTCCTGAAGAAGCGTTGTCTAGACTGCATAGACCTGTCTTATCACTTTCAAAATTTCTTGTTGATGTCGTCAGTTTTCACACTGGGATTGCAATCCACTCTTCAACCTTGTCAAGTTGCAGACATCTCTTACAATATATTATCTTGTTTTAGCAGGAACTGCTTAAAAAGCTCAGAATTCACAACAACCATTGCCAGGATTTAGCTCGAAGTCAACGGGGCTGTTCATATAATTTTTGGCTTATTCAAGTTAATATCTGTCCTTGAAGCTGTACGAGGATGATAACAATGTAAGAGATTTCTGCAGCTCAGCCAGGTCGAAGGGTAGATGGCATGCGCAGTGTCAAAAACGCCGACATTAACAAGAAATTTTAAAGTTGATATGACATGTCTTTTGATTCTACACAATGCTTATTCTGGATAACTACGGATTACAGTCAAAAGCCATTAAGCATTGAATTTGTCAAAATTACTGATCACCAGGAAACTGTAGGAACACAGTTCCCATGATTCCTCGAGTGCAGACTGGAGCACTGGGAAATTTAGCAAATGGTATGTTCTGGCTGCCGGAGCATTGGGGACACCGTGGACTGCCACACTGGAAAGCGACTCGCGGCAGAACAGGTGCCTGCAATGTTCACCGCTGCTGCTGGGACACCGCAAAGATCACAACCAGAGACAGCATGACCAGCGACAGCATGACACTTCTATGACATACGTCATAGAAGTGTCATGACTATGACGTACGTCATAGAAGTGCCGTCACCAGGCGGAAATCGAGGGACCTCTTTTTTGGACGCGGCAAACACACCAATCGGAGACGCGTTCCAGGCACCATACCACATAGCACTGGCAACATGATTGGCAGTCAAGGTCATGGCAGCTGTCAGCAACGTTGACTGGCAGCAATGCTGACGCGAGGTATAGCGGTGCTGTGTGGAGCCACTAGGGAGAGTTTGGCCAACTTATGATCTCGCAGCCGTAATGTCCCCCTCCCAGGTGAGCCAGTTGGCCCATGGTGCAGAGTGAGAGGCGGAAGCGCATGCGCGTGAACTTCCAGTTGTGCAGGGAGGGCCGCCATTTTCAATCATTCGCATGGTGGAGTGCATGGGATCGACATTCAAATTTCTCTTCTTTCCATTCGTTTCGCTGGCTCTGGCAAGAAAATTATATAGTGTTATTCCTCGTTTAACGGCTAACGCATGAAGTTTTCCCGACGTTTGACCGCAAACTTTTATTCAAGTGAAAAAGACATTGACCCTTAGCAGATGACGCATAGCCTCTACAGTGCTCTGTGCCACAAGCGTGGTGAGCCAAAATAGCAGTTGTTTCCTCTCTTGCTCCTTCGACGCTCTCCCCCTTTCTGTCACTTTTCTCCTCTCCAACGCCTTCGTCGCCACACCTGCTGGCCAGACTGTCCCAATATATGGCTCTGCCATTAGGCAACCACTTGGACCACTAGTGAAGATGTTTGGGGGAAATAGGCTCAGGGCGTTTCCGCTTTGAAAAGACTAACAGTAAAACACAATAAATAAAAAAAAAAAAAAATTGCGATACAACCATATGGCAGTACACTATACCATAGCGCCATATAGACCAAAGCACCATACAAAACAAGCTTGCTTTCTTAGATCGGTAAACCAAATGTTCTTGAATACTTAGTTGGGGCTCCGATCCATACTTAAGAACCAAACTAAACACGATCGCAATGCCGCCATTTCTCCCGCAGTGGCCACTTCAGGAACTGCATGGTTGCACGTATTGGTTTAGGTCGAGTCGCGGGAGGGCCGGTGGTGCCATCTCGCAGTAGCTATATAAAGCAAATTTCATGTTCTGACCCGTCGCTGAAGGGTGGTGCTGTTATCGTATTTAGCTCTGATTTAGCTAGGTCTCGTTGGTTGCCAGCGGTCCAGGTTTCAAGGGCGATTTTCCCAACTGAGTGTTTTAGTAACGTTGGGTAAACCACAACCCAAGGCCTGCAGCGGAAATGGTACCCCTTTCTGGTTGCCCCATTAGAGTTCATAAGACATCAAGATGACTGTGCCCAGAGGTGGGTGGGCCAGCCAGATGGGATTGGCCAGATCACAGTCGGCAGAGAGTCCCTCTGGGGCTGTGTTCTAATGGATGGATGGATGATATTGGCTGCATGCCCTTTGTAATGGGCAGTAGCTTGCACCACCTAGCCTGAGAAAATGCTTTCCTTCCCCACTTAAATGCCCAATTTATTTCCCTCTACATTCCTGCAACTATCATTGGACCGAGGGAGTTACCTATAGGCTGACTTGGTAAATCAAGCAAATGCAAACAAGAAAAAGAAGTAGGGCCCTTTCACTTTACGTGTAGATGGACGACCAGCGAAGCTGTCATCTTGTGCAGCTAAAGACGATGCCTAAAGGGTGACGTCTAGGACGACCTCAAGGACGACTTCTAGGACGACCTCAAGGACGTTGTCTAGGACGACCTTGAGGACGACTTCTATGACAACCTCAAGGATGACGCCTAGAGGGCGTCGTCCTCTAGGCGTCGTCCTAGGGAGGCTCTAGTGAGGGTGGGCGCAACTCAAAACCTGGAGAGGCTGGAGAGCGTTTGCAATTTAATGGCGGCGCCTGAGGGAGAGGATTCAAGAAAGGATATGCGCCAGTGTTGCCTGCACGAGAGCAGGCGCCTGCTCTGTTGCAACTCTGTTGCTCCATGCGCCTTTCCTCCTCTCGCTTCCTTCTCGCTCCAAGAATTGAAAACGTCGAGCGGAGAAAGCAGGGTTGCCAGACGAGCAGCAACGTCCAAGATGGCGGAATTTACCATTTTTCACATTAAAAAAATACTTAACCTATTGCAACAAAGCCGGTGGCTATGGAAAAGTAATCATTTATCATTTATACCCTGTGTAAATTATTCAAGCACCTTAATGGGCCTTTATGACCTGAGTTAGGAAAGAAAACGACCCTTTGCGCCATAGACTCCCAGCAAAATTTAGCAATTAAATGGCGTCCATGTCCCGTGATCGCCGATCTAGCAGTTGCACCCACCCTCACTTGGGCCTCCCTACGTCGTCCTCGATGATGATTTCTAGGACGACACCTAGAGAAATTCAGCCTTTCCACTCTGGTGAAAACTAGAGTAAAAAGGCTGGAAAGGTTGCCGCCCATCTATGAGCGACGCAGCAAGTAGACACCTATGAGCAACCACCGTTGCTCATAGGTGGCGATAGCTGTCTGGAGTTTTGTGTCTACACGCCGCTTGTCCGTGAATATGATACTGGGGAAACAAGCCCTTAAGAGCTCCGCTGTAAAAAGGAAAACATACCCCCGCCTCCTTCCCCTGCCAATTGAAAGTCGCCAATTTTCCTCTGGTCAACCTTGTTGGGGTTCTTTCCAAAACCCAGACCCATTGAAAGACAGGGTTGAGACTTTAGGCCGGAGCCATGTGGGAGGGAGTCCCAATTTTTCGTTGTCCTCCCTGTCTCCATTTGTGCTAGTTGCTTTTACCAATTTCAGTTTTCCATAGTCTCCTAATCTTACTCAAATAGATCCAAGTTACTCCGGCTGGTCGTGCCACGTGACAAGACAGACGGAGCAACTGGACGCAAGTAGGTTTTCAAACGCCAAGGTGTAGGACATTTGTCCTAGAATGGAGTAAATTTTGGAATGACTCGTGATCAGATGGTTCAATCAGGATTAGAAATTCGACATAGAAGCATAGGCAGATTGGCACTTGGAGCACATGGAATGAGGGAGTACAGGGGTACATGGGATGGTCGTCTCTTGAGAGCAGGGAGGCAATTAGTAAGTTGAAATTTGAACAAAGGTTGACCGAAGTGGATGATACGCGGTGGGCACGGAAGGTGTAAAACATATATATATGAAAAGTTTAAACACAAAATGGACAAATTAACCGAACCCTAAAGCTTACATTTAAATACCTACTCACTGATGGGGCTGAGCAGACTACTTCAGTGGAAAAGAGAGTGAAAGAGGCAGAAAAGGAAAATGTGGGGAGCAGGGGCGGATCCAGAACTCCGTTTTAGGAGGGGGGGGATTTTTAAGGATACTATTCTCCCATTCTTTCTTGTGCAAGGGGGGTCCACCCATGTCAAATTGCCCTCCGAGAAGGGGGAAGGAAAGGGGGTCGACTTTGTTTGGGGGGAGAGGGGGTGGCCGCCCCCCCCCCCCCCCCCCCCCTTGAATCGGCCACTACGTGGGAGGGAAGAATTAAGGGAAAATCAGGCTTGGATGGAACAGCGCGGATGAACAGTCACACTCACATGCACACAAGAAGGAAACAGACTCGCAGCGCTGACTTACAACTGAGTACTAAATTTCTTCCTCAAATCTTAAACTTCTTCACCTTTGCCGTTAATGAGAACAATTTAAATTTTTACACACCAGAGACCAAATAGCCAATAAACATAACCCCCCGAGGTAGGGTGCCCCCCCCCCCCCCCCCCCCCCCCCCCCACAGGGGAGGAGGAGAAGGAGAAGGAGCAGGTGGTCTACCACCCCTCCTCCTCCTCCCCTCAATACCCTTCCCTACTCCTCCTCAAGAGCTGCGCTCTAATTCAGCGTTACAGGGAGTTGTAAACGGCTTTGACTTTCTTTTTTTATCCCCGATCCCCCGAAGGTCATTTTGGTGAAATCCCACACTGCCTGGTGATAAGGGTCTGAGAAAAACGGGAGGAATCATATATTTGTCTTTTCAGACTAGGCTAGGTGGCGCAAGCTACCGCCTGTCACAAAGGGTAGGCCGCTGGTTTAATGCAAAAGACGAGACAAACTTCCTTCCAGCCGCTAGGTGAGCTGACAATCAAGTGGGCTGCTGGCTCTTTACATTTCACTAATGTTTGTTTTGTGGGCTCTGGGCTCTCTGTCTGGAGGTTTGTCGGAACGTGAGCCCGCGTCAACAACCTACGGTCGTACGTGTACCGCGCCAGCCGTGCGCCGTGCTTGGTTCGGACGTCCTGCGCGTTGTCGCCATGTGGCTAGCCTCGACTCTGTCGGGCACCCGATGAGAACGGACGCGATTCTTGGGGAAGCGAGGCGCTCGGAGGCGCGTCAGGCCCGGAGATGACCGTGCTGCTCCGGTGCTCGTTCCTCGGGGCGGCCCTGCTGCTGGTCTTGCTGTCACTCACCGACTCGCAAGACGACACAGGTAACGAGATCTCTACCCTCCGCCTTCGTCGTCTCCGCCGACCAAGGACGCGCAAAGGTGGCAAAACACGTCCTTAGCCTCCGGTTTATTTCGGTACTGTCGGGTATCACTAACATTGCCTGCGCGTTGACTCCATATTTCCCAATATCATTGCCATGTGTGAGTCATTCCCCGGCTTTGAGGGTTCATGCCCGCATGCCAAGGAAGAGCGTGGCAGAGCGCTCAATCTGTCGGGTTAAGAAGGCGTTAAAAAGGATATACAGGGGCTCCGGAAGTCAATTCTGATCGGGGGGGGCGGGGGTCAAGGCTCACATCCTTGCAGTGCAAATCCCTCCTCTCCCCCCTCCCCCCTCCCCCCCCCCCCCCCCCCCCCCCCCCCCCAAAACTTTGAAGATCGTACGCGCGGAAAAACCGAAATGGAGGAAGCGACCTTTGTTTAGCCGAAATCTCTTCTGAGTAACACAAAGAGGTCTTTAAAATCTCTAGCACGCAAGAGCGTTTCCGTGGCCTCTTCTGTCACACTGAACAAAAGTACGAAAATGATTGACGGATGACAGAAATGCTTTTCGCGTCTAGGCGTCGTGCAGAAACTTCAAGGGGCGCCTCCCATGCTAGGCCAGCTCTGAACCCTCTCCGGCCATTATGGGACCAGTGCGCTTAATTGGCACGGTATTGGCATGGCCGAGCTGGAAAGAGCCGATCCCAAGCAAAACTCGTCAAAGAGAGTGTGCAGTCCCTCCAAGGACATATGCTCCGGACTGCTGTTCGTCGAAGCGCTCTGCCAGGGACCAATTTCCCGCGGCAAGAGGTTTTACGTCTGGGGAGGCTTATCCAGAGCTGGAGGGAGGCCTCCTCCCCGCCATCCTTTCCGATGACAAGGAATGGTAGAAAGGTGCCTTTTCTAAGCTGTCCCCGTCCTGCTGCCGGTGATTAAGATGTGACCAATACGCGCGCCTCAAGGCTGGCTCAGAAGAAACGTTTACTCCAGCACTTAACAGGGGTATCAGCTTTACTACCAATTCTCGTCCCGACAAAACGTCGCTGTCCTTTCTTATTCCGCTTCAAGCTTGGAAGGCGCTGTAGCATGTTGCTCTGACTACATTAAGGGAGGGTTGTGGGTCAGCCTTCAGCGTCGGGGGGGCATGACCCCTACGAAAAAAACATGAGGGGGGCGGACGCCCCCCCTGCCCCCCCGGTTCCGGAGCCCCTGAGGATATATAAACAAGTTAATGAACGGAGCGCATCTGAACCTCTTTGTAAAGGATTCTTTACATATTGTAAGTTCCTGGCAAAAAAAAGAAAATAAAGAAAGAAGCATCTTTGACGTTGCGTCTCAAGGATGATGGAACCAGCCGGTTTCTTCCCGTTTTTCTCCTTGTACAGTAATAAAAATCATGTTCTTGTTTTTATTTTTTTTTTTACTTTAACCCACATTACAAAATTTGAGTATGATAAATGCAGCATCAACAACTTTGTAAAAATTAAGTTTCATATTGCACTCCGGCCAATTATTGGCTTTTGGTAATTTTTCTATGCCTTTGTATTGCTGTGGTTAGGGTTGCGCTCAGGCAGCCAAAGTGTGTCCAAGCGCTAACGCGGGGTGTTTTATTAACATTACGGTACAAAACCATGGGGGATGTGAGCCTAAACCACCATGGCCGAGACGTCCATTGTTGGTGTTTATCTCCGAACCTCGAGCTACGCTTTTTGTTTTGAATGACCCAGGGGTCTAATCTTGGTCAATGCAAGAGCGAGATCTAATTTGGCTCTCGCTGAGCGAGCGAAGATATTGTTGGTAGACGGCTAGTCGTGTAGAGCAGTCAAGTATGGGGTCTGTCTGCTACGGGGTTTCATTCGCAGGTGGAAATAAAACGAAACGTGCATCATCTGCTAACATAACCAAGAAAAAGCCTCATTGTCTGCTACGAGTCGAGTCGCGCGAAAAGAAAACAATCGACAATCCATGCTTTCGTCGCGAATCCTGGGTTCTCTTGCTGCTGTGCCCATGTTGAAATCCACAAGTGGCTAGAGGAACGTTTGGGCAGCTGCAAGGCCTCTCGCGCCATCCGTCTGTTGGTGAGAAGTTCCCTCCCAAATACTTCCCAGTCGGGGACTTGCCAACTGATAAAACACTTTTCATTGGTCAAGCTCGCCCAACCAAAAGTTGCAATGTCCCAGGAGGCACCAGTATCCTTTGGATGCCCACGTGACATTCATGGAACGTTAGGACATCCTGAGGACATCTATAGGATATTGTGTGCTGCTCGGGGTCGCATTCAATTAGTAGCCAAGGAAGCTCTTACTTCCACCAGGAACCAAGATCTGACCTCTGGAGTTCAATTTTGGTCACCGTGTAGGCGGGATCTAACTTGTTTTTCACAAAGCGAGCTCGGTTATCGTTTGCAAGTGGTTTGTTTGCTAAGAGGAGCAAAGAATGGGGTTTGTCTCCTACGAAGCGTCGTACGCAAATGGAAATAAAACAAAAAAAGCATTGTGCGTCATCTGCCAAGAATTGACAAAAGTAGCAGACTGTCTGTTATTAACCGAGTGCTGCGGTGAAGTGAGGTCTGACGCAGGATGAAATTGCGATTGTCTGCCATTTACGTTCGTGGCAATTGCAACTTTTGCTTTTTTTGCAAATCTTCAGTTTTTCTGCCACTATACAGAAGCTGAAATTCACCAGTAGATAAAGAAAAGCTCGGGATAAGTATGTCAGAGGCGGTGAGACTTGCTTTTTGTGTGTTCGTGAGAAGTTTTCACCTGAATACTTCTCAATCACAGGCTCGCGAACGGGTCAGAAATGTTTTGTTGGTTGGCTACGGACATACAGCAGGAAGCTCTAATGCCACGTTCAATTGGCAGTCGAGAATGCTTTTGACTTGACTGAAATCGGGCATTGTGGCTACCAGCTGGGGCTTGCGCCCACCCATTGTGTTGCAGCTCGAACACAGTCATGTCTATTTTAATATTGGCACCCTGCTATACAGACAACACTACGGGGCCCAATCCGTCCCCGTGCAATCATGCCTCGTTAATGTAGAAACCCGCAGTCCAGATTATAAACAGCTGATTGGGGACCGAGGCAAGGCCACTTGGCACGTAAATATAGAAAGATAAAGCCACTAAAACAGATGGTCATGTGGAAGAGATGTACACACACAAGGCACTGAATGATGACTGAATATTCATTTTCGAAAGGGACATGGAACTGAGTAAAAATGTGCATTTTTGTCACTTTATATGTTATGGACACATGTTTTCTAAAAAAATACAGAAATGCAAAAAAAAAAAAGAAAAAGACATTTCGAAGTTTTTGGGTTACAGGTTCATTATTGACCTTAGCTGGTTGCCCTTCCCAAAAAAGAGTTGAGACCTAGGCGCCGAACAACGGTTAAGGTTTTGGGGCTTTTCGGCCGAACGGGTCACTTGCCCTTCTCTCCCTACGTGCTTCACGGCTGTGGACGACAAAGCCGAAGAGCATTCATAGGTTGTGCATGCCCCCTGTGTACTTCTGTAAAACATGTATAGAGAGCGGTTGTTACAGATGAGTACATACAAGATTTGTAGGTAAAAGGGTGGGTGAATGATATGGATGGTGGCAGAAAGGTGGCTCCAGTTCAAAGTAGTCTTGGGGATGGAGGAGTCAAAATACAAGTTGGTTTGGGAATTTGGTACACCAACTTCCATTTGGTGGTTGGTGTGAGATGACACATTTGTGAGAGCTGTAAAAACCAATTGATTTAGACCAGGAGTCTAAATCGACTGCTTTTTTCTCAAGGAAGCCTTATTTGCTTCAATTGGCAACCGAGGAATCCCTCCAAGCCACGTCTCGAGGCAGTGAAGTAGTGCAGAAACTTACGGGGCTTAATGGGGCCGTGAAACGATTTTTCAACTTCTTCCTCCTTAGCTTTCATCCTCAACTAAAAAACTGAATGAGAAATGACGTGGTTGTGACAGTATTTCAACAAATGCGAGGACTCCAAGCTTCCACTGTGCTTTTTAAAGGGACACTGACAGGCTATGCTTACTGAGATTTTTATTTGAACATGACCTATCAGAGCCTAACTACCCAAAGCATAATTTGTGGCTCAAAATTCATTTTCTTTCTGCCCGAAAACGGCCAGTCAAGAATTGGTTGGTTTCAGTTGCACTCACTCTCTTCCATGATCACGTGGTGTTCAAACTATGCGTACCAAATATATCCAGAGTCGTGGGTCTTCTAAGGCACATTCAATATTAAAAGTAGAATGGAATATGTACCTCATTTTTGTTTTCTCCAAAACCCTGCAAATACATAGACAAAAAAAAGTTTCACGGATTACAGGAAGCACATGTACACGTCATTCTCCCTATGGAAACTACCACGAGCCGCACAACGAGATGGCGTCAACGGACCAACGTTGCGACAGACGTGGGGCCGCTACTTCGGAATCGTTGTTAGTGGTACCGGCCAATCAATCTTCAAGCACTTAACATCGAGCAAAAGGGATATGGGTGCCAAACAATCGCACGACAAACGGTGTACGCAAATTAGTTGTCATTCTCCTTTGTTTCACAAGGGTGTCTGCTCTGAAAATGTTGGATCCTGTTCACCACACAGGCATACGGCTTGCCTCGGGAGCCTTCCATACGTCTCCTATTCATAGTCTTTATGTTGAAGCAAATGAATTTTCCTTGGAAAAAAGAAGGGCAACTTTGAGCCTCATGTACTCGTTGAGGATCTGTTCGGTTCCGGAACATCCATCTAGGGAGGCTAATGAGCGGCCTCGCTTTGAAAAGACGTTCGAGGACAAGCCAAACACCATTCCCCCACTTTCAATAATAAAAAAGACAATAGCAGAGTCAATAAGCCTTGATACAAACCTCAGCGTAGCCCAGTATCTCAACAAGATTGCCCCTTGGGAACACGTCCTCATTGACTGTGACCTCTCACTGACAAAATTTAATAAAAGGGAAACATCACGTGAGGTGCTCAAACAAGAATTTTCTGAACTACAGACTAAATACTATTGTTTCAACAGCTTCTACACTGATGGCACAAAGACAGACTTGTATGTCGACTGTTCACTGGTGGGACCCTCTGTCGAAGAGGTTAGAAGGACTAATAACTCGGCAACAATACTGACTGCTGAACTGTATGCTCTCCTTCTTGCAGCAGAACATATTATTGAAAATAGAGTTGCCTTCGCAGTAGTTTGCTGCGACTCTCTCTGTGCATTAAGATCACTCACCTCTTCAAAAGTCTCAAAAACCCCTCTTATTATAGCACTTCAGAACAAAATAATTCTTGCATTAAAATATCAACTTAGGATAGTTTTTTGTTGGGTTCCCAGTCACATTGGCATCCGTGGGAACGAAGAAGCTGACCGTTTGGCGCACACCTGCATCCAAAGATCAATTGATTTCTCAAAGATTCCTCATACAGACTACCACTCATCAGTGAAGAAATTCATGAGACGATGCTGGCAAGATAAATAGAATGCAGCAATATATAACAAACTACATGGTGTAAAACCATTACCAGGTGAATGGAAGAGTGCACGGCACAGAGAACGTCTTTTCGAGGTTGTCCTGTGCCGACTGCGAATCGGTCACATGCACCTGACCCATGGCCACCTCCTGCGCGGGGATGAAGCCCCCTTGTGCGAACATTGTGACAAAGTCTAAGCATTTTTCATATTCTCATTAAGTGTCCTCTGTATGACAGAGAGCATCTTATTCATTTTTTCCCCACTTTATAAAGAATGTGTGCCACTTCACCCAGCTTTAATTTTAGGTGATGAGCCCCTTGTGGCATATAAAAGCGTTTTTAAATTTTTGGACTCCATCGGCATTTTACAACCGACTATAAGAGTTTTAATCAGTATCTCACAGCCATTGTTTGACGGTTTGTATTTCATACACATGTTTTATTCAACCACCGGCGACTAAAACCCCTTTCTTCTCTCTAACCCTAAGTAATAAATAGACTAGTTCTTGGCGCTGTATAGCCTTAGTTGCTTTTGCGCCAGAAAAACCTAAGCAACCAACCAACGTCCTCTGTTTCACACGCTAGAGAAGCAGAGAAAAAAAAAAGCTGTCGGGAGTAGACACATGGCTTGAGGTTATGAGCTTCTGTGCTCATGTTTCGGTTTTGGTTTGATGCAGTTGAGATTTTGAAATGTATGTTGCTCTGCAGCAAGCCTTGTTGGAGCAGGCGGTGGGTTTGTGTCCTGGCCGAGGTCCCCGCAATCTGACGGAGGCTAATTGCGGAGAAGGCTTTCAAGCTTTTGGTTGCACGTCCAAAGATCCCCAGGGTGTCGAAATTAATCCTCAGTCCTCCGCTGGGGCGTGCTAGGTGCTCGTCGTTGGTTTGGCATGTAAAACCCCCAAATTTGACTTTTGTTGCCCCGGGGGTCTCCTGACACCATATTAAATCATGTTGTAAAAAATAAAAATTTGGGAGGGTTCTTTTAACCCTCTAATGCCCAAAGATTTGTGCAACATTGAAAACATGCAGTAAATACGGTTTCATGCTCAAAATACGTGCCCAGTTTCACCGAAAGCAATTTTTATTTTATTTGCACATTATTTTCCCATGTTACAGCTCGTATCATCAATGATACTGTGGGCATTACTCCCAAAACAATGATGGCATTTTCACATGTGGTAGGCAACAAAGCAATTACGATCTTTTGTGTAGCATAGGTTTACGTTACACTTGCAACAGTAGGTGTAGGAAAAGCTGTTCTGTGCTGGCGGACAAGACTTGCATCGCAGCCTGCTGCTGCCCCAGATGGGCATGTGACCGACACCATCCAGTCGCACATCATCCTGGGGAGCACTTCCACCGACTTTGCGCTTCTTCACAGTCACTGAAGATGTTGGCCGCTTGACTGGTTTCTTTCCCACCGCGATAAGGGACTCCGCGATGCTTGCCTGAAATCGCCGGAGGTTGACAGGCTTCTCGTTCAACTGGGAGCAGTGCCGCCGGTACAGAAGCCAAGCATTCACTGTAGCAATCATCAGGCTGTGATAAAATAGGTAAAGATACCATCTGCGAGACTTTATGGGGAACTTGTAAAGTTCAATCAAGTAGTTGAGGAGATCCACACCTCCCATGAAGCGGTTGTATGTCGCTACAATTCCTGGCTGTGGAACTTGGATGAACTTTTTTTCTTTCTTGTCCCACCTTCGCACAGTTCCGACTGGTTCAGCGGACACATAGTTGGAGACAAGTGTCACGGCTCTATTATCATACCAACTTACAACCGCTATATTCTTTAGATTGTCGACCGCATAATCGAACGCACCACGTCCCTCCTTTTTCAGGTCGTTTTCTGACTTTAGTCGGCAGTCCTTTAGCCGATTTCTTCTGATCGTTCCTACGAACCCCAGACCTCTCTTCGACAACTCAGTCGCAAGATCTAAGCTGGTGAAGTAATTGTCGGCAGCTATTTTGTAACCCTTCTGCTGTGGAAGAAACTCGCACATCCTAAGCGTGACGTCACCACCCAACCCAAACAGGTAGTGTTGTTTCGCTTGGCCTTGGTAGACGTCGAACTGATACAAAAAGCCAGACGAGCCAGCGCGACCCCAAAGCTTTATGCCCCAGGGGTTGGGTTTCGCGGGCATGTATTGCTTCATAGGGCACCTCCCAGTGAAGGAAATCATCATTTCGTCCACACTGATCAGTTCTTCTTGCTCGACTGACTGGAGCTTTTCTTGTAGTGAATTTAACCACGTTCGAATTTTCCAAGCTTTGTCACGTTTTGTGTCTTCTGTGGCTTGATGGTTGTCAGTGAAGTGTATCAGTCTCATCAGCTTCTCAAATCTGTTCCGTGGCATCACATCAGCGACCACGGGAAACCTCGTCCCATTTTCCCAGTAACATCGCACACTGGGCATTTGCACAAGTCCCATCATCAGGTATATCCCGATGTATTGCTCCAGTTCAGCTTCTGTGACGTTCAGTGAATGTCCAGTAGACTGGGTACTGTACAGGTTAGTCTCTTCAGCGAGGGATGTGATCATTTCCGTACTTATAAACTTCCGGAAGTAGGTCAGAGCTGGTTCAATCGTCACTGGCATGGTAAAAGCTTCGCTGAACGTTGGAATGGCACAGTCCAGCAGGTTCCTCCTCCAATGGCCTCTGTCAATGGAGCCTGTGCCGCAGTGTGAGCCGCTGCTAGAGTCCATTTCATCATCGGAAGAGTCATCTCCAGAAGGCTCGGCAGGATCAGGAGGGGTACTTCTAGTGTCTAAAACGTCTTCTGTGTCACCATCGTCACTCAAATCTCCAAAGTCACTCTCGTCGCCCGATGGCATGCAGCTGAGAATGTCTCGGGGTGACTGGGCTGCAAAAAAATAATTCACAGTTCATGTAGTGGCGCCAAAGTATAATTCGTAGCATATCTGATACGAGCGTCCGTGACTATATCAAATGCCCAAAGTAGCACTCGTGATACGCAAGATATATTATGTTTTCTTTCTCGCCACTTAGATATATACGCAGTTAAAAGTGGTACAGAGGCTTCAGGAACTGTCCTAGCTTACAAAACACACAAAAAAACGATGATCTTACCTTTATTTTTTGAAGATCGGCCGTAGAACGTCCGCGTTCTAATCGCCATACCGCTGCAGCTCGGCTCCGCCATTTTCAAATACGCCGTGAAGCCCCCTCGTGGGCAATACTTGAACTAAAAATACGCGAAAACTTGGGAAATATGTATCATCAGCGATACACTGGGCATTGGTTCGTTAAGAATGCAAACCGAAACTTATTTTAATTTGAGAAGTTGTCGTAGCGCGCATGATACGGTGGGCATTAGAGGGTTAATTAAACCACAGAACTTGTCATTCGCAAGTACAGTAAAACCTCGTTATAACAAAGTTGAAGAAGCGCTCGTAAATATTTTGTTATAACCATTAGTTTGTTATAGCCACTGTCCATTTCCTCCCACTATTGGCAAGCAAGGGGAATTATGATTGCTTTGTTATATCCCTTAGTTTGTTATATCCCATCTTGTTATAACGAGGTTTTACTGCAATAATAAGTGCCCTCAAGACGCTTATTTTCCACAAATGCGAATCCAGATCTTCGTCGGCGAATTGATAGTTGACGAGCATGTAGGCCCAGTGACTCGGAACTCAAGTCCAATGCGTGAGCTGGGGCCGGCTGACATGCTTTGGGTACCGTGGATGTATTGCAGTGAAAGTGACGAGAGCTTTTGAAGGAAAGGATGTACAAAGTGGTTTGCTATATTTTCAAATTTTCGTGCCAAAAAGCAGGTTTTTGACTTTCTACCCTATTTCTTTTGGCCCACTAAACAGTATACGATTAGTAATATCCCAATCTTTGATCATTTATCCTTGCCCGAAATTCATTTGATTGCACCATTAATGGCACTTAAACTTTATTCGGGGACGGGAATGGTCGAGGAAATTTGAGAGCTCTTGGAACAAACAAGGGTGGTCTGGGGAACTTTTGGGTTCCTAGGAACCCACTTTGAGGACACGTGTTTTAGACCATCCTTGGAGTGATGTATTTCAAAAGAAATTCATAACCCAGAGATATGGAATCGAAGGAGGCGAAACTTTTTCCCAGGTAAACGGTGCCTTTCGTGGCTGCGCTCGTTCATTGTTTGGGACCTTGACCTTGGTTCACTATTACACGCGACTCGCATTACATACCATTTTGGTGGGGGACGGAGGCGTCCACATCACAAAGACACGACCGTCTGGTGCAGGGTTCTTCTGGCACGTGAGCGACTTCCACTTCGACAAAGACTACACGACGCACGGGGTGCGCGAGGCGATGTGCCACTCGACGCCCAACCAGCTGAGCTCGGACGACATCGGCCCCTACGGCGACTTCAAGTGCGACGCGCCCCGGCCGCTCGTCGAGTCGGCCGTGGCTGCCATGCGCAGGATCGAGCCGGACCCGGACTTCGTGCTCTGGACGGGGTCAGTGCCTTTCAGGGCCAGACGGCCGGAAACGCCGGTGTGGTGCCTCGGAACGCGTCTTTGATCGGTGTGTGTGTAGCGTCCTCTCCTGCTCATGGGTCGAAAGTGGTCCCGAAGTGACGACAAATGACGTCGCAGAAGTCGGCGTGTCATGCTGTTGGACGTAGCGATCCTGGCAGATGGTGCTACAAGTCCCGGTAAAACATACGAGCGAACGGGAATGTCGCTGTTGTCGCGGCGCTCCCAACTCATGGCTGCCAGAGCTTTCGTCGACTGCCAGCTAGAGAGGGACCCGCAGCCAAATGGGTGTCGTCTGCCACATCCACCACCGCCGTAGTTGCATCGCCAGGATTGCAGCTGGCGACAGCGTGACACTTCGATGATGTCATAGGGTGGAAATTGAGGAATTACTCATTAGGACGTGGTAAACACACCACTCGGATGCGCGTTTTAGGCACCATGGCGCCGGGGGTGGACATACTGAGAGGGGGCAGCTGCCTAGGGTGGCAGACCCTGCGGCTGGCAAATTTCGGTGGCCGGCTAGAGTAGTGCCAACACTTTCCAAGCTAACTTTGTGCTGACAGTACATTTGAGCCAGGACATGCTATCGAACTTCCCTGGAAAGCAGAAAGCACAAGAGATACCGTATAAACGCTTGTAAAGGCTACAGTTCTTTTTTTTAAAATATATTTTGGGGTTATTATTTTAGCTGCGGCCCATACACAGATAAAAACAAAACAGTTTTGGATGTGCATAAAAAAATGGATGTACTCGCGATTGCACGCAATGGTCTCGAGCACCTTTGTTTCGGTCTCGATCATTGTAACCTGCGGTATCCTCGGCGCTCGAGTCGTACCCACGTCAATAGTGGCCAGAGCTGTTCTTTTGAGCTGTTCCTTAAGCGCCTTTCGGCGTTTGCATCAGCCATTTATTCCGTAGAATTTCATCTCAACGTCTGTTTTGATGCTGACGTCGAGTGGCTGCAAGGTACCAGCGAGCTCGCTCTGGACTGCATGCTTTGTCCAGTACCGTATGCGGATCTTGTCGCCACAGTATTCACGGCCCATTTCATGTCTGCCGCACTCCTGGGCATAAGTGACAGTTCGAAAGCACACGAGGAGGAGGCCATAGCAGGGTTCCCTGGAAAAGAGAAGTAGCTAGTCGGGGAGAGGGACTTTGATTGAAGAGCACCCAGTGAGAGTGCCACACTTTAGTTTTTCCTACCTTGATTATTGTAAAATCATTAGTTGCAAGTTAGCACTCTGTCCTGTCCCGTTCTTTTTCCCATCTTTGTGCTAATCACTGAGCATGCCTCGGTATGCTCAGTGATTGCCAACTATCCCAGCTTTCAAGCTTATTTCAGGATAATACCGATTTGGAACTGTCACAAAATTTGAAGGCATTTAAAAAAGTCGGGAACCATCAGGGAAATATTAAAGAAGTTGGCCAAGTCAGGAAAAGTTACCACTAAGGGCGCAGGGTAAGATAAAATTGAAGAAAAATTGATTTTAGTTTTTTTCGCAATTTCAAAAGTTTAGTTCTTTCTGCACATTTTCCATTGTAAGAGTGTCCTTAGAAAGTTATATTTCGGGCTGAGAATCACTTCTTCCGAAAGCAAGTAGCAGGTGACCATGCCTCCTTTTGGGATACGCTCCCTGTTTATCGATGATTTTTCCAACAAAACAAATTCAACACCAGACCTAAAAGCTTGTTCGATAACAGATAATTAAAAAAAAAAAAATTATCTGGCAACTATTGCATAGCTTTTCTTCAACCAAGACGATCCCGAGACGCTGTACATGTTTTTTCCAGGTGTGTACCATGTGTACATTCAAGCGTTTGTGTTTTTGTAACGACAAAATGGCGGCATTGGATGCTGTTCTTTTATTCAATGGTGGTAGCACTGCACAAGACAATGTTTTGAAGTCCTGTGGATGGAACCCTGTGTGGAACACCATCAAGTGGCTGAGGGAAGTTTACGTCACTCGAATATATACTTTACCGATCAAGCCACACGGCAGGTCACAAAAGAGGTTCGGCAAGCAAGGCAATAAGCCTAAAGGCGAAGACATGACTTTAGCAATTCCTTCCAAGCTGGCGGCTATTGCAAAAATGATTCCGAGGCTGTTGGTGCCAAT
This sequence comes from Ixodes scapularis, assembly GCF_016920785.2. Lineage (NCBI taxonomy): Eukaryota > Metazoa > Arthropoda > Arachnida > Ixodida > Ixodidae > Ixodes > Ixodes scapularis. The sequence continues at coordinate 27,514,184 of NW_024609883.1, read as the reverse complement.
AGAAATTTGTTATTCACCAGTTTTCTACTTTAAACTCAATTATCTCAAAACAGTGTTTTTTAGTACATAGGTACCATTTTTTCCTTAACCTGACATTATAGAGGGTTGATTTTTTTTTTATTCCTTCCACCTACATGGGTGTTGAAAATACTGAACTAAAATTAAAAATATGCACCTAGCACTTTTTGAGCCAGAATTTTTTTAATAGATGAAAAAAACTAAAATTTCAGTACTAGAATAAAAAAACAAAACAAAAAAACTTATTTTAGTTTGGTTCAAATAATTCTAGTTCAGTAGATAAAACACAATATTTCGAACAAAATGATATATACATGACAGGAATACTCCTAATAGTCACCGAGAAAAATTTTCCTCAACATGGCCTCAAATGCACGGGGAGTATAGGACTTACCCTGGTTCCCTTAAGAGCAGCGCATTAGTGTGCAGAGAAGCTTGATGACACAGCGTCAAACAGTGACACGGGTGTGGGTGAGAATGTCTTTATTTTGTGCCTGTTCTCTGTGAAACTATTATAGGTTTACAATATGATGCTGTAGAGAAGCTAAATAAACGAGTTTTTGAGTGATGCACACAGCAAATAACTAGGGATGTTGCGAACCACCCTAGGTTCAAATTAGAAAGGTTTTTATATTTTCGAACCAAACTGAGCTTCGAATTTTAAAGATTTTGATATTTTCGAATGATACCGAGGTTCGAAATCAAAAAGTTTGCAATTTTCGAAACACCGTGGAGTTTTGAATGCGTAAAGTTCAAAGCTTTCACGGTTTCTAAAAAATCATGTTAGAATATTTTGACTATATGTTTACTTGAGGTTCAAGAAATTCTAAGATTTCGAACTTTCCTAGCTTGAAACTTGAGAAATTAGAAAATTTTGAATTTCTTGAAATCTGAAGTTTGAAAAATTCAAAGATTTCGAATTCCTTTGAATTTGAAGTTCGACGATTTCGAATTTCCTTCTACATAAAGTTCAAACGTTTCGATTTTTGTTTTAGAGCTAAACTAGAAAAAAAAAAAAACATTGAAGATTTCTAATTTCTTCCAAGTCCAAGTTCGCAAAGTTCGAAGTCTGGTTTTCATGTTCCTCTACATGTTCCTCTGTAGAGGATAGTTTTAACATTTCTGAAATATGTAAAAGGATTCCCCGCGATTTTGGATAATGGTTGGAATAAGTTCTTCATGTTTTATTCTTTCTAGAATTTAACTTTATCACCAACACGCTTAACAAAAGTAAATGATCTTAAGCGGCAAGATGGCTTAAGTGTCGTTACTCCGAAGTGTAGTTCGCCGAGCAACTGGCTCCGGGGAGACTGAGCGCCGCACTCCGCAGGGACAACCTTCCCCACGTGGGGGCCCTCCCGTGGTCCGACGTGTTTGCGGCCACCCGCTGGCTGGGGGAGTTGCTGCAGCGGGCGTTCCCCCGCTGCCCCGTGGTGCCCTCCCTGGGCAACCATGACTGCTCTCCGGCCAACAACATGCCCTCCGGCAACCAGTCCCGCTTCCTCTCCAAGGCAGACCTAAACAAGCTGCTGCCCAGCTCCGCCTGGAGCACCTTCGAGAAAGGTGCCGCTTCATTGCCTCGCGTTGCTCCGTCTCCACCGGATTTCCCAGTCCACAAGTGGCAAATTCTTTCCCAAACTGCCGTCGGCGCGTCTTCGATACCGCCTAAAAGACCATGCCCGTGTCCTTCCCCCCTCAAACGTTGTCGCGAGTGGATTCACGCGTCGCCACCTATACTACGTTTCCCCTTATGTCCGGCCACGGCGGACGTTACTAGTCGTCAGAGCCACTCCGAGGCAGCGCGAGGCTCTCGTGACCTTCGAAAGGAAGCGCCATGACACACAGCGAAAAGTGCAGTTACCTGCTACATTCATGGAGCTGGATTGGCCGGGGTGGCTCTTAACGTCCACTGTGGCCGGACGTAAGGTGAAAGGGAGTAAAGGTTGCGTTGGCATCGCCACCGTGGAGTCTTGTGGAGTCTTGCAAGGAGGGCGACACTAGCATGTGACGACGTGGAGGCAGACGCGTCTGCCGCCTTGCAAGGGCTCTCTAGAGCTTCGGCGTTTTTGCTGCTTGGGACGAGATCCACTAACGCCAACGTGGTACACAGGCTTTGTCACCTGGGTGGTGTTGGTCTTACGGGGCAGTTCTATGCAACATACCTCCGGCTTGAAATCTCGCTGGATGCCATGTGAATGAACTTGCACCCTATGCCTTTAACCGCACGGGGCATCGTTTTTCCTCTCGCTCGAGTTCTTCCGTATCGCGATGGACTGTGCCAGCCAGAATATTTACCAATCTTTATTTGGACGTAAGGGGAGATGGCGATAAAGAAGTTGATCGGTGGCCCAAATGGCCCTTATATGTGCCACTGGGGAGACTCCGAAAGGGAGATGTAGTGTTTTTTTTATATGGCCCAAGGGTGTCCCGTGCAGACTAATGGAATTGTAGCAGATGCTGTTCACCAACGTGGTGGAACGCTTCTTATGAAGTGAAAAGGCATTTCATGACCATACGGTGCAGCAACTTGTGGCTTTGTTTCCATAAGTAGAAACCTTTCGTAAATGTGGACCTTAAAGCATTTTGTAAACAGAGGTCTTGCACTATGTAGCCTTTATATGATGCCTTTACTACCAGGTAGCCTTTACAAAATAGCCTTTACACGACGTCACGTGTCCGGCTGTCACGCGACGTTGCTGTCAACAATGTTATTATGTATACCCGTTTTTACCTCAAGAAAAAAGGAAGTTTTGCTCAATGTTCATGCGCCGCGTGCTGTAGTTCTTACAAGATTTGGTTGTCGGAGGCAGAAGCAATGCTTTTGGCGCTTGAACTGTGTCTGTCTTGATAAGGTAACGTTTGTCTAATCTAAAATGCGCCCACATATACATATCTCAATTCACAAGCTTAAAGAGGAAAATTAGTAATGCTCCGTGAGAAGCCATACTTTTTTTACTACGTTTCTTGGGGTAAAAATGAGTATAGTACGGTGAAATCCGGTAAGAATACTCACCAAAAATGAAGAGATGAATGTTAAAAAATATAGGATGGATGATCTTTGGGGATGAGGCAGGGAAATTTGATAAAAATAAAAGATATATAATAATAGGGAGGGAGAGAGGGAGAGAGAGAGAGCGAGCGAGCGAGCAAGCATTACAATAGAGAATAGGAACTCATAACACAAATTGTGGACACTGAAAATTCATGTTCTACGGGGATGAACATGCTGGAATTCGCTGCAAACTTCTATCGCGGAGACGAATACTACAGAACATGCGAACACAGCAGATTGGTGTTTCACGGTGCGATAAACACGACTGCTACAAACTCTCATATCACAGAGAAATATGGCAAGGGTGCGGGCGAGCTGGTGAATGTTGGCCATGTTGAATTAACCCGAGACTGGGGTAGAGAAGAAAAATCAAAACATAAAAGAGACAGAATATAGACAGGACGACGTTTCAAACTCAGCTAACCTGTTTATTTAGTCCACCTTCTTATACAGTCTCAATCTCAAAGTCGTCGCCACCAACACAGAAGGACGAAGTCTATACTGTTCAAGCACCACTGTCTCCATCACACAATGTAGGAATGTGGACAACCTTACAGGTCGACACAGTAAGGCAACACCATCCTCCTTCAGACTTGAACAAAAGGATCTCTCCCCCCCTCCTATTCTAAACACAGTTCCCACTTCTGATTCAAAAGACGCCCTCTCTACCCTCCCAGGTGAAAATCAGTCCACTTCCAGCTGGCTACAGCTGGCTCCAGCTGGATCCTAGCTGGCTCCAGCTGGAAGCCAGCTGGACTGCCTCATTTCCAGTTACATAATCCAGCTGGAAATGGACTGATTTTCGCCTAGGCTACTAACCCCAAAAACACACCGAAACGGCCTTTGGGCCAACACATGTCAGGGACCAAAAAGCATAAAAAAAAAGTGTGCTTTACAGTCATTTTGGACAATCACAATCAGGGGTTCGCAATTCCCACTTTGAAATGCACACACAAAAAAAATTGACATTACATTTTTAAAAAGCTTTTTGACTTACTTCCAAACTGTAGCGAAGCCTGACTGATACAATTACCTAGAGATTTTATCCGCACAGTCTCCCTTACTACCCTCTTTACATCGTTCCTCTCTTTCTGTATGATTTCAGTCTCCGACCAGAGTGCCGTGCAGTTGTTACATTCGTGGATATATTTCGCGATCTTCATGTTTTGTGCATTCAGCGGTGTGACATCTGCGCCAATTGCGCCATTTTGATACAAACCCAATTTTCTGCGCCTAGTTGCGCCAGAAACGTTAAATCGGTCGAAATTGCACAACACTACGCCAAAGTAACTCAAAAACAAAAAAAAAAACCTGCAGCGGCGCTAGATTTAGCGGGAAACGAGAGCTTGGTTGGTAACATTCAATCCCGTCGTAGTAAAGTACATGGCATGGGTACAGGGTGGCGCAAGCAACTGCCAGATTCGAAGGTTTCAGCTCCAGTACCCTTCTATACCTATGATATGCGTCTTTTCCCGATTTCCCTTCTACTTTCCACTCTCATTTGTGGCTGCATGGTACCGGTGCGCTGTCACGCGGTCTCGCTGTCTGGCCGCAGGAGCCACGACGCACAGGCTATCAAGTTGGGAAAACTTGAGTATCTGTTTCGTTTTGAGAGTAAACCTTTTCTTAAAAGTGCTATTGAGCGCCTCCATTGTGTAATTGTTCATTCGTGTCTGTTATCTCGTCAAAATGGCCGCCGCTGCCGCCGCCGTGTTTGCTTTCGGTTATCCCACAGGTGCTTCCAGTGCGTGAGCAATCGAATGAATCGGTCGCGCACCCGTATTTAGCGTGCATGTGGTGCTCATAGTTTTTCTACCAATTCACTATTTTCCTTGTGACTCACTTTTGTGGGGAGTTTTTTTCTCTCTCTGCACGTGCTTTCTACGAGCGTGCATGGATGTCTAGTTGTAGTAGACCGTGTTTTTCTGTTCATGCTCTCAAATCACCGCTTTAAAAAGTTGCACTACAATTGCACTTTGGCACCAGTTCGTATAAGCTTGAGGTACCGGGTGCCCACCTCACTTTGCAGCAAGCCTGTGTTTCTTGTCCTCATCTATGCGCACGAAACTCGCGTTTGCCTTTTCCGTTTTATTTTTTCTATTTCTTTATATATATTTTATCTGGGTGCATATCGGCGCTGATGACTTATTAGAACCAGGGTGGACAAAAGTAATGATTAAAAAAGAAAAATCTGATTTATGTGATTTATATTAGATATTTTATGATTCAAATTGCTGATAAGCTGCTCTAACATTTTCTGCTCCTAATCTGCTCCAAACTGTAGACTTTTGTGCTTCGAAGTTGCTTCAAAATGCATAAACTGCTACTCCAAAACAAGAATTTTGTGCTCCTATGCTGCTCCAAAATCCAGATTTTTCTGCTCCAAAAATTGCTCCAGAACCTGTTTCACCTGTCTCACCCCTGTGCATTGTTCTTTACATTTCTTTTATGTTCATTTAATCTGTCATTGATGCTGCGTGACGTCTGTCCTATGTACACACATTCCAAGGATATTTCATACACAACATCATTCTCGCAAAATACAGACGTCACGCTGCATCAATGACATTAAACAAACATTAAAAAAATGTGAAGAAGAACAATGCACAAGATATAGAAATTGCGAAATGTATCCATGAATGTAACAACTGCACGGCACTCTGGTCGGAGACTGCGATCATACACAAAGAGACTGTGCAGAACAAATCGTTGGGTCATTGTATAAGTCAGGCTTTGCTACAGTTCGGAAGCAATTCAAAAAGCTTTTAGAAATTTAATGACAATTTTTTTTTGTATGTATTTTGAAGTGTGAATTGGGAACCCCCGATTGTGATTGTCCAAAATGATTGCAAAGAACACTTTTTTTGCTGCTTTTTGGTTCCTGATGTGTGTTGGCCCAAAGGTTGTTTCGGTCTTTTTTGGGGCGTAGTAGGTGGAGTGGGCGTCTTTTGAATCAGAAGTGGGAACTGTGTTTAGAATAGAAGGGGAGAGAGATCCTTTTGTTCAAGCTTAAAAGGAGGATGGATGTTGCCTTATTAAGTCAACTTGTAAGGTTGTCCACATGTTTACATTGTATGACGGAGACTGGCACTTGAACTGTATGGACTTCGTCCTTTTGTGTTGGTGGGTGATGACCTTGAGGTTGAGATTATATAACGAGGTTAGCTAAATAAACGAGTTAGCTGAGTATAAGACGTCGCCCTGTCTATTTTCTGTGTCTTCTATGTTTTAATGTTTCTTCTCTACACCAGTCTTAGGTTAATTCAACATGGGTCTCATATCACGAAACCGGTATCCCGTGCACAGATTGCAGACTAAAAAATAAAGGAACCAGCTACAAACTCGCATGTTACAAGAACGGATACCGCAGCCGCAGAAGATTCTCGTACCACGGTGCGATAAATACACGGGAAACTGCTACAAACTCGCATATCACGGGAACCGGTATGGTGCGTGCAGATCGCCGACTAAAAGACATGGGAACCAGTTACAAACTTGCATGTCATGGAAGGGATATTAAGGCGAAAGCCTTATATGTCTTGTCGTTCAGTCAACCTTCAAAGTCCTTGAGCGAAAACTTGTCGACGACATGGAAAACTACAAAAACACGCCAAAAGTGCGTCGTGAGAGAGCGCGCTGTCTTCGGAGGTTCGCTAGAACCTTTACATCAGTGCTTGGGCTTTCACCTTCAAGTCGTCTTAGAAAAAACATCAGAGACCCTGTGACTTTTTGCAGACGCAGCAGATTCCTGTTGCACGGTGTGATAACACGCCGGAGACTGCTACTAACTCGCCTATCACGGAAACCAGTGTCATGCGTGCAGATTGCAGACTAAGAAATGCAGGAACCAGCTACGAACTCGCATGTCATGGGAATAGATACCGCAGATGCAGTAGATTTGCGTTCTACGGCACAAAAACACGTGGGAAGCCGCTACAAGCTTGCGTGTTAGGAGAACCAACATCATGTGGGCACATCACGGACAAAAATATACGGGAACGAGCTATGACCTTGCGTATGTCATGGGAATGGATAGTGCAGATCGCTGATGCAGCAGATTCATGTGTCACGGTTTGATAAACACGAAATCCCTGCAAACATGCTTGCCACACGTACCGGTATCGTAGATCGCGCAGTTGATGTCATTCCAGTCGGACATCGCATGACAGACTTCCAGGGGGAATCGGAGAGGGTGGGCAACATTTCAGAATTATCATATTACGGATGTTCAGCCCAAAAAAACGGAATGGGGGTCAAATGACACTAGACTCGAAAGCGTGAGGTCACACTATCGCACTGCAGGTTTGCGAATACATGGTGTCTCAGATAACTTGCACCAAACTTTACAAAAAGAAAAAGAACAGGGCACTCTGCAAGAGTAAAACCAACTGTATGTTGTTAGTAAACGTTTTGGGAAATTGCACAATTTTTTTTGTGTGTGCCTAGTTACTCAGTTCATTAAGACTAATTAGTTCTTTTTATTATTAATTTAAAAGCCGAGGTGTGAATTGGAAAGTTGTAGAACACATTGAGAAACGCACAATTAAGGTGTTGCCTTCGTGATATGCTTTGCATGCTTCTTTTTATTAGTCTACAAAGGAAGCCTGCGAAATATATAAAAAAAGACCACATGATAGTGCGCCTGTGCATCGCGCTTGCAGTGCTCTCTGACATGCCCTGAAGGTGCAAAGTCCACCTTATCACTGGCTTATGACAGGGCTTTGCGGCAGCGTGTGCTCACGCTTATTTTCGGGGATTACCCTAACACAAGGCCCTGCCTCAAACAGCACGCCAGTGATAAGGTGGACCTTGTTCCTTCGGAGCACGTCTGATAGCGCTGCAAATGCACTGCGCAAATGCGTAAACACAATTTTTTTTTTTTTTGCGGCCTTTTTTTGGGGGGGGGTGAATGGAATGGAATGAACATTTATTGGTGCCTTGAACAAGCGGTTGCACTCCGGCGTAGCTTGCAGGTGAAGGCTCCGTTAGAGGCGGGTGCCGAGGCTGCTCATCTCGAGGAAGCTGAAAACCGATCGTAGCACCTTGAACCTCCTATCGGAGTCTCTTGTTGTCTTGGTTCTGGATTGGAGGTATCCGGGCCGGTCTTCAGGGCCGAGGTTTTCCCGGGCTTCCTCGCGAAGAAAGACTTGTATTCCCGCGGGATGTGACGAAGCTCAGGCGGTATGGGTCCGTCGCGCTACGGGCACCTTGGGCCGGAGGGCACGTAGTCTGAGTCTCGTTTCACTTTCATGGCATTCTCCCACAGTTGCCAGAGGTGAGGCGTCGTCGTGCCTCTGGTGCAGACACGTCCGTCTGGCATCTTTTGAAACCATTGGGAAAGGGGTTGGCTTCCTGCGTGAGGCAGCGCTTGAGTTGCTTGGCCCGGGTCCTTCGGATGTGTCGAAGTGAGCTCTTTTGGGTCGTACCCTTCCCAGTCTTCATCGAAGCTAAAGAGAAGCGTGCAAAGCATATCATGTAGAGAACACCTTAATTGGGTGTTTCTCAATGCGCCCTACAGCTTTCCAATTCATGCCTCGGCTCTTAAACAATGAATAAAAAAAGAAGCTAATTAGTCTTAATTAACCGAATAACTAGGCACACTAAAAGAAATTGTGCAATTTCCCGAAACGCTTACTAACAGCCTACACTTGGTTTCACTCTCGCAGAGCGCTCCGTTTTTTTGTAAAGTCTGGTGCGAGTTGTCTGGGACACCTTGTATATCCCTAATACATTCTGCATGCGGAACGTTTGGAATCTAAGGAATGCCTCAGTGTTTTAGAAATACTGCCATCTTTCTAATCTGGAACTTGGTTGTGGGGATTCTTTTGTTTTAAAGCATTAATTTGGGGGTGCGCGTGGCCACAATTATATTCAAAAATGCCTAAGTATCTCGTACACAGGCTAGTTTGAAAGTTACAAAAGTGTGTGATTTATGTCTAGCATACGATCTAACTCGTACAATGTGGTTGTTTAAATGAGAATGAACCCTACAGATGTGCGGCGATAATGTTATCACGTAGACTCCCATTTGAATGCAGCACACAAAAAACGACCAAGTCTTTGGAAGAAAAACAATTTCCACATCGTTAATTTTTAGGTATGAACCTCAGAATTCCGCGCATCCGGCCGTCCTACACTAAGCACCTATTCCCTAATTAGTAAGATCTGAGAAAAGATGCGGGGTACGTTTATATGTAAAATTGATGAATGGACAAGCGCCCATCGCCCATTTTTATGCGATTAGCTCCAAATTTCGAGTGGATGCTTTCCCGGTATTTTCTGGTAGCCTGTATCGATCGCAGCTCTAAACTCGCATGGACTACTGTAGTTACTTTTCTTCATAAATTTTCAATCATCAGTAATTTGAAGCGAGGAATTTAGCGCAGATTTCCCTCTTTTTTCGAGCGAGGCTGGTTCGTGTCATCTGCATTGCCGCGACGGCGAACGTCCGAGCGAAATTTACCGAAAATGGGTCTGGTTGCCAGAGATCAAATTTTTTTTTGTCTAAAGGCTGGTTCAGACTCTTGCATCTGGTTGCCACCGAGTGCGTCGTGTAGTCTAGTGCTTCCTCCCAATTGTGTACCCTCGCGAGCAATTGGGAGGGCAGACGGCACCAGCATGTCGTAAGTGATCACCAGGGTGCACGAGGCTGCGCTACATGCTTGGTTGCAGCCAAACGCGAGCGTGTGAACCAGCCTTAGTCGATGATGGGACAAGCTGATCTCTTTTATGCTAGTAATTTTGCGTCTACGTTAGCTTTTTTTTTTTTTTTCAAATACCAGAACTTGTTAGTTGCTTAGGATGCAGCGGTGGAAATGTCGTTACCCATGTAAGATTACGAAGCAAATTTCTAGATATTTATATAGTTTCACCTTTTAATGAAGAGGAGCGTCGTCGACGCTGTATAAAAAATGCGGAGGGCGTTTCTCTGCTAGTGGTTATCATGTAAACAATGTCTGGTTGTACCATTTGCCACCAAGAACGGCAGTTGGGGACGGTTCGCGCGAAGGTGCAATTGGACCAGAGTTCGCGCCAAGCGCCAACGCCTAGCGCATCAAATAATTTTAGAATCAAGCGTGTGGCGAATGCCGACGCTGTACTCGCATCAGGCGCATGCTCGAAGCGGATGCTCGAAGTGCGGAGGTTTTGGCATTTACCAAGAACGAGCGCTGTCCGTTCCAGGGGGCTACTACAGCTGGACGGTGCGCGGGTCCGTGCGGCTGGTGTGCCTGAACAGCGTGCTCTGGTACACGGGCAACCAGGCCCCCGCTGCCAACGTCAGCGCAGACGACCAGCTTTCCTGGCTCGGGGAGCAGCTGGCCGAGGCCAAGGCCCTGGGACACAAGGTGCGCTCTGCCGCCGCTCTGTTGCCCGGGACGCGTCTTCGACCGGTGCGCTTACCGCGTCCTCAAAAGCGGTCCCTTAATTTCTGCCCGACGTCGTCTTAGAAGTGCCGTGCCGTGGCAGCGGTGGTGGGTGTGGCAGGTGCTCATTCTGCTGCAGGCCGCCACTTTTGGAGGAAGTGAACATAGCTTTGTGTTTTCGATGAGGCCCATCGTGAGCGAGGAGTACCTCCAGCACTTCGTGTTGGCCACGCCTGCGAGTGCCGACCGTCAACGTTGACGTTATGCGGCAATGCTTCTTAGTCGGGCCAGGTGGCGCGAGCTACTTGCCTGTGTGTTAGTGGAACTGGATGTGTGCTGGAAATTACGGGAGTGGTTGATGCGACGCGATGACCAATTTGCAGGAACGAACTTGTAACCGTGGGATGACGGCAAGAAAGCTTCCAGATTAATCGGAGACCCACTATCTATCGGCGTGCTTCAAGAGCAGATAAATCCGAGCTTGTCTTTGTTGTGCAGAAGACACTGCCCTAGCTGTATTATCGTAGTTGGCTAAAATGTACTGGGCTTCTCAGTTATGGTCCACTTCAAGCTAGGTGACAATTAGTTCTGGTGAATTCCAGATTGCAGCGGTGTATTTCGATTTCGGATAAATAAAAATCTCTAGTGCCAATTTAAAAATTTTTGGACGTCGGATGTATAAACAAGTGTTTTTGCTGCATCCGAAGAAATGGAGCTAATCTGGTTAATCCATGTTGTATCTGAACTTACGACTACACCAAGATAGGATATGACATATGTTGGATATAGCATGTCGGAGTTCACGCGCGTAAGAAAAAGACGTCGAGGTTGTTCACGCGCGGTGAGACTCTCGCGGTTTTGTGCATGGCTTGGCATGGTGGACTGGTTGGTGTTCTTTTTGTTCATACGTTGCTGACCTTAGTGTAAGATAAACCCTTTTGTCTTGCTAGTCCACCGCGACTATGTCTCTTTCATTCTGCGCCCCGTAGAATAAAACATGGTGTCAGAAGTGAGCCAGCCTGATGATGATGTATCTTCGCGGTAACCTGCGAACGTCCAAGGTCAGCAATGGCAACGTTTCAAGCTGGAGTTTCTGATTCGTCAAACGCTGACAGCGCCGATACACCTGGCCACAGCCAAGCTTCAGGTCCGCAGCTAGGATACAAAACGCCCGTGACCATGACGTCGTTCCAGATTACGCCACTGGAGCCGTTTGCCTTCGCGAATCCCAATGATTGGCCTACGTGGAAGAAACAATTTCTTCGCTACCAGACGGCATCGGGACTGAGCGACAGGCCAGAAGCCAGCCAAGTCGACATACTAGTTTACCTGATGGGTACACAGGCTGAAGAGGTGTTCAACACGTTCAAGCTCAGCGATGCTGAACAGAAGAAGTTCGATCTAGTCCTGAGCAAGTTCGACACCTACTTCATTCCCCGTCGGAACATTATCTTTGAAAGGGCACGTTTCAACACACGAATTCAGCAGGACGGTGAGTCCGTCGAAGATTTCGTTACGGCTTTACATGCTCTGGCAGAGACCTGGAACTACGGAGTCCTTCGAGAGGAGCTAATCCGAGATAGGCTCGTCGTTGGCCTCAAAGACAGGAAAGTTTCTGAAAAACTGCAGCTCGATGCGGATCTAAGTTATACGAAAGCATTGACTGTGGCACGCCAACACGAGGCCGTCCATCTGCAACAAGCAGTAATGCACAAGGAGCCATTAAGCAAAGTCACCATAGACAACGTGCTGACCGGGAAACATCGACCGTCCTCACGGAAGACCCTCGCAAAAAGCCCCGCTGGTGCATCGAGCCCTCTACCGTCAACGACTGCAAAGGTCCTAAAAGGCAAGAACCAGACAAGCTCTTGCGGCTGGTGTGGTCGCGAACGACATTCAAAGAATGCATGTCCGGCAAAAGACGCTACTTGCAGACAGTGCTCAAAGAAAGGACACTTCGCCACCGTCTGTCAGTCGGCGCCAGCTGTACGCAACGTTCAAGAGCAAGAACCAGGCTTCCTCGGTCTCACAAGCCATGGAAGGTCTTCAAACTGGGACGTCACAGTGGTCGTCAATAACAAGGAAGTTGTATTCAAAGCCGACACAGGAGCGGATGAAACAGTGCTTCCAGAAGGCCTTTTCCGCCATCTGTTCGAAGGTGTGCAGCTCCAGCCAGCGAAACGGCCCCTCGACGGCCCCAACGGTAAGTCACTTATCGTTGTCGGCACGGCCCAGGTGCACATGACTTTCAACAGACGAACAAGCATTGAAGAAGTTTACGTACTTCAGAGCCTAAAGTCACCACTTCTAGGCAAGCCTGCCATCGAGAAGCTTGATGTTCTAACTGAACTCGCTGCACGCATCGGCGTTATCGAAAAAGGAAACGTCGAATCCGAGTACCCTGACCTCTTCCAAGGTCTAGGAACCTTGAAAGATGAATACGACGTCAAGCTACAGCCAGAAGCTAAGCCTTTCGCGCTGACGTCTCCTCGGAGGGTACCGCTGCCGTTGTACGAGAAAACAAGGCAGGAACTTCGACGCATGCAGAACGAAGGAGCGATATCACCAGTAATGGAGCCAACATCTTAGTGCGCGCCAATGGTAGTTGTGCCAAAATCATCTGGGGCGCTCCGCATTTGCGTGGACTTCACAGAACTAAACAGGTACATACTGCGAGAATGGCATCCAATACCTGCCGTGGAACACACTCTGGGTATGCTACAAGGTGCAAAAATGTTCTCTAAGATAGACGCAAATTCTGGGTTCTGGCAAATCCCAATCAGCGAAAGCAGCAAGCTCCTGACTACGTTCATCACGCCATTCGGACGCTTCTGCTTTAACCGTTTGCCGTTTGGCATCTCTTCCGCCCCCAAACACTTCCAGCGACGCATGGCTCAGATCCTGGAAGGTCTGGATGGAGTCGTCTGCCATATGGATGATGTACTCATCTGGGGGTCGACAAGACAGCAGCACGACCAACGACTACGACAAGTGATGGATCGTCTCAGAGCAGCCGGAGTTACCCTGAACAAGGACAAATGCGAGTTCAGCAAGCGCAGCATATCGTTTTTGGGGCACATCCTTGAAAACGACGAGGTGCGGCCTGACAGGGAAAAACTTCGTACTATTGCCGAGATGCCCCACCCTACCTCTAAAAAAGGGCTGAGGCGCGTGATGGGGATGGCAACATATCTAGCAAGATTTGTGCCCATCATGGCCGAAGTGTTGCGGCCATTGTCGTCAATGATGTCGTCGAAGCAGAACTTCGTCTGGGAAAGCCCCCAAGAAGAAGCCTTCAAAAAGTGGAAGGCTCTCCTGTCATCGGATCCTGTACTCGGCATCTACGACCCCAACAAACAGACAGTTCTCACGGCTGACGCGTCGTCGTACGGCCTTGGTGCCGTCCTGAGACAAAAGCAGGAAACGGACACTTCAAGGTCGTCGCGTATGCATCCAGAGTCCTTACCGACACCGAGCGCCGCTACACGCAAATTGAAAAGGAAGGCCTCGCCCTAGTTTGGGCATGTGAAAAGTTCCGAGACTTCCTGATTGGGAGAAGTTTCCAACTCGAAACTGACCACAAACCCCTGGTTTCAATTTTCGGATCCAAAAGACTCGACGACTTAACGCCACGGCTCCAGAGGATGCGAATGCGTCTCATGAGATACACCTATACCATTTCCTACGTTCCAGGAAAGGATCTCACTGCGGCTGACGCCCTGTCTAAATCTCCAGTTCAACGGCCTGGAACGACCGAGCTCGCCAAGGAGATCCGAGGCTTCGTAGACCACGTGACGTCATCTCTGCCGGTGACTCCGCCAAGCCTTAAGCAAATCTCTGCTGAGCAGAAAGTGGACAAGGAATGCCAACGTATCAGTTAATTTTGTGCGATTGGATGGCCAAGTCGCCGAGATATAGGAGCCGACCTTAAAGACTATTGGATTCACAGATCCGACATTGCTATGGGCGGAGACGTCCTGATGTGCGGAACCAGGATCCTCATTCCTCAAAGATTCGGAAAGTCAGTCCTCGTCCAACTTCATGAAGGACATTTCGGCATAGAAAAGTGCCGAGCAAGAGCCAGAAGTTCTGTATGGTGGCCCAACATCGACGCAGACGTGGAAAATCTTGTAAAAAAGTGCCACATCTGCCTAAAACGCAGCCGAAACAGACAAATGCCACTGAAGCCAATGGAGTTCCCTGAAAGACCATGGCAGCAGGTGGGAATGGACCTCTTTTACCTTAGTGGTCAGTGGTGGCTGATAGTGGTTGACTAGTACTCGCGTTACCCAGAGCTAGTCCGCCTGAGCAGCCTTACCGGAGCCGCGGTAGTCAACCACTGCAAGTCTCTTTTCGCCAGACATGGCATTCCGGAAGTGGTTATCTCAGATAACGGACCACAATTTTCTAAGACATGCCATTCTAAATTTGCGAAGTTTGCACAAGAGTATAACTTCCGCCATGTGACCTCGAGTCCGCACTACCCTCAGAGCAACGGGCTCGCCGAAGCGGCGGTAAAAATAATAAAAGGGTCCTTAGACAAATCAAAAGATCCCTACGAGACACTGCTTGCATATAGGACAAGCCCCCTCAAGAACGGGTACAGCCCCTCCGAACTCCTGATGGGAAGGAAGCTTCGTACAACTCTCCCAGTGGCCTCCAAGAGTCTTCGTCCTCATACTCCTGACGAGAAACAGCTGAGGCTATTCGAGAGAGAAAGTCGTCGAAAACAGAAGCAAGACTTCGATCGGCGTCGCGGTGTCCGGGACCTGTCCCCATTAGACGATGGTACAGACGTCTGGCTGGTAGACCTCCAGCGCCAAGGCGTCGTCAGTGGTCAAGCCGATGAGCCTAGATCCTAGTGGGTAGAAACTGAGAGAGAGTCCGTACGCCGTAACCGCACTCTTTTAGTACCGCTTCCGGAGCAGTCTTGGCCTGCTATGGATGGCAGTGGAGACACATCTACAAGCACTAAAGTCCCTACGTCGTGTTACGACCCAACACACGAGCACACTAGGAGTGGGAAGTGCATAATTCCTCCGAAACGTTTTCAGCCATCGTGAAGAGAGCTTTGGAGCAATTCTTGTGTCCAGAGCTGTGAACTCGCAGAACTCAAGAAAGACTTGCAGAACTGTATACAGTCCAGCTATGTTCCCTCTATTCTATGTTGGATATAGCATGTCGGAGTTTGTGCGCGTAAGAAAAAGACGTCGAGGTTGTTCACGCGCGGTGAGACTCTCGCGGTTTTGTGCATGGCTTGACATGGCGGACTGAATAAAACAACATAAACCCCGAGACTGCAGGCAAGATACGACAGCTTTTAGTGTTCATGTCGTTTTTTTTACAGCGGAGCTGTTATAGGCTAGGTTCCCTTGGATCGTGTCTGGTACCAAAGAAATGTCGACACAAACCTACGCGCCATCTATAAGCAACAGCAGCAACCAAGCAGCCAGTCTGGTTGCCGCCGTCGCTCATAGATGGCAGCAACCTTTTCAGCTATCATAGAAGAATAGATAGTTGGGAGAGTTGGTGAGAATTCATCGTAGGAAACAGCGCGAAAAGAGATGAGGACGAAGAAGAAACGCACGTGACGAGCGCAGTGCACATCATGTGTATTTCTTCTTCAGCCTCGTCTATTTTGCGCGCTGTTTCCTACGCTCTTATCAGTTTCGGTATGGACGTGCGATGGGTCGGCCGCGTGCCCTTTCTTCGAAGAAAGAAGTCCGGGTGCGGAAGGAGCGGCAACGTACGCAGCAGCGCGAACGGGTCCGCAACCGCCGCGTGTGTCGAGCGCTTCAGATTTTTTTGCAAAAGAAGAGCAGATCGCTCGCGTGGAAAGCCACCGCCGAGAACAGCAGCTACAGCTCTGGTGCTTTTCCTTCTTCACCAGAGTGGAAAGGCTGAAAGTTTTTTGCCTGGAGTCTTGAGGTTTATGTCATGTTCAATCTAGCGCCCTTACATTCACTTCGTAGACCACATATTTGTATACGGTCCATTACAATGTCTCGTATTATTAGGGGTTTACTCTTTTCGTCAATAAACACAATTACTCCAGACTTGTGACTACTAAAAGTCGGGCCACATATCCCAGTTAGTTCCTGCAATATATCTTGGATCTATGCCACAACTACTTTATGCTGTGACCCCTTTCCAAAGTGTGGATTCTTACATAAGCTGCGTAATGTGTGCACGATGGCAGACACAAGCACGAACTCCTTGCGTTCGACCGTGCCTTGGCTGCATGAGCCCTCGTTCAACGGGAGCAAAAGTCTTACACACTCTGCAGTGTCGATTGGCGAATAAAATTAGATTTAATAGCTAACCTCTTCGCGATGGTTGAGCGTCGGACCCACAATCTTGGAGTGCTGGGTTCGATTCCTTTTGGAGGACCTTTGGAGTTTCGTTCTCTCAATTTATCCACTTACCTTTCTCCCATGCATGTGCATTGGTTTCGTGTAGCAGAGCAGAATTTTCCCAGGGGGGCTGCCGAAAGAAATGCTATCGCATTCTGAATTCTAAACATTTGCGCCTATATTACTATTAGGATTCAGTGTTTTCGGAGTTTATTTCTCGTAAGATTCAGAGGATATTTTTAGAAGTTTATTTTTCTTTGAAAATTAATGATTTATCGGAGTTCAGTTCCCAATTTTCTGAAATTCAGTCTATGTTACTGCGTTCCCAATTTTAAAAAATAAAAAAATAAAACATAAATGAAGTTTGGGTACCATGATCCGTTGTCCTAAAGCAACCTTGACGAGCTAGAAGGCAAATCCTTTTGTCAGGACTCGGCTCGGTCATTAACAACCCCACGTCGATATTCTGCGCTTTGAAGATGAAATGTCCTTGTAGGAGTTCAAATCAAATAATCTAACCTCATCCGCAGTCCTCACCGCTGCTGTCATCCGAAAAGCAAGTGGCAAAAGCAGTTAGATGATGCGATTGGGGCTATCTTTGTAGAAGTCCCCAATGTCAGCAGGACGCCATGTTTGACAAGTGACGCCATTGTGCAGAGATTTATTTTTGGAAGAACGTTCAAAATGAAATCGAAACTGTAGTTGTAGTTATTTGGCTATCCACGGGATGGTGCAACTTGTTTCTGCGCTCCAAATTGGAATTTTGGTGGCACATGGAAACCGTAGATCGTGGGTGATTGATGGCCAATGGGCGTGATACGGAAAGAGTTGAGAAGCTTTTGCTTATGAAGATGGTTGAGGAAAAATTATTGAACTCTGAAAGCAGATTTTTATTGACTCGGTTGTCATCTTTGCTTGTGGCTTTCAAAGTACACCGACGCGGATTATTTCGTTCACACTTCGGGTCCCGTTTTCTGCGAACTGAATCATATATTTGAGAGGAAAGTGAGGACAGATGTCGGCAGCCATTTCTCAACAACACTAGATATTTCACGTCCCCAAGTCGAGTCGGTCGCGGGACGTAAAGACTGCTCGCTCCCAGTCGCGGCACCTGCGCTCCAGCGTGTCCTTGGCTGAGCCGGCATGCCCGCGGTGCAGGTGTTCATTTCCGGCCACGTGGCGCCGGGCTTTAACAACCGGGCGATTTCTCGGGAGGTGGGTCCGACGGAGCTGTTCCGGGAAGGCATCAACGAGCGCTACCAGGACCTGGTGGCCAACTTCTCCGACACGGTGGCGGGGCAGTTCTTTGGCCACCAGCACGGAAACTCCTTCGTTCTCCTCTCGGACTCTGCTGGTGGGTGTTGCCCAGTCAGGGGCGGATCCAGAACTCCGTTTTGGGGAAGGGGGGGGGGGTGGGGGCGGAAAATTTTTAAGGATACTATTCTCTCATTATTTCTTGTGCAGGGGGTCCACCCATGTCAAATTGCCCTCAGAGAAGGGGGGAGGGAGGAGGGTCGACTTTGTTTGAGGGGTGGCCGCCCCCTTTGCCCCTTCCCCCCCCCCCTTGGATCCACCCGTGCGCCCAGTCCTCCTGTGCCATAGTGTAACTTTACATATATGCTCCGCTTGTTCAACAGAGTATCACAATGTTCTACAATTTTTTACTTCAAGTATTGCGAGAGAAGCGAATGACGCTCTTGCAGGAGACACAATGGGCGTGACAAATCCACCATGCATGCACCATCGTACATCAATTAAATCTCTCAAAAGTACACACACGCGGGTGACGTGGACTTGGTATGACAAGCTTTCAGCTTGCCATACTTCTGTGCAAGATCTACATTTCGCAAGTGCGAAGCAAAACATGTGTCTTGCTCCAAACTCGGTGCTCAGCAGAACAGCTTCCCCGCAAGTGCTGTAGTAAAATTTGGCGCGTGTGACCCCCTTTCTGCCAATGAGGAGTTGGCGGCGAAAGAAAAAGAAAGGTGAAACTCGGACTCCACCATTTAGCTACTCTATCATGCTATGGACCGGCATCGGCTCACCAGGACGGAATTCGGAGCTTCCGTGAAAGGAAAGTCTTGCCTACAATGACCGGTAAACATTGTATGTTTCGCGTTGTAACAATCGTTTCTGTCATGTCGCGGCACTTGCCCCCATGTGCCGAACAAATGAGGTGCGCTTCTGGTTCTTCAGCAGCCTACTTTTGCAGTTGGTTCGTCCTATTGCTTTAGGTTCTCGTCGGCTGCCGTTATGACCGCGCACGTCTTCCAAAAGTGACGATTCTCCGGGTGCGGCCGTAGCTGCATTACCCCCCGGGCGCGCGACAAACCGTTTGGGAAACGGCCCTCGTCGTCTTTGACGAGAATTACTGCGGTTAAAAGTATGGTGCATGGGAAAACGGCCTCATTAAGAGTTTAGTCTGGGCAAGTCGGTTGTTCCTAGCCGCACGAAATCGGACGCACAGTTTGCACACAAAACAGGACACACTCGCACGCCGCTTTGCAAGTGTATGTTCTCGTCTGCCTGCGCAAATTGCGTGCCCGCTTTTGTGCGCCATAACATTGGAGGGGGATGGCTGCGATGGAGAGCGCGTTGGTTTAAAGTTTGCAGGTTGTGAAGGTGAGGAGGGTGCTCGCGTGAACTTGGTGTGGTGTTAATGATTGTTCCCGGATGCTCCTCCCCAGGGCACGTGGTGGGCAGTGCCCAGCTGGCCGGCTCGGTGACCCCCTGGGGCACCTCGATGCCGGACTATGCCAAGATTTCGGTGCCCACCAACCCGAGCGTGCGGCTCTACAAATATCGCCGCTCCACGGTCGAGCTGCTTGACTACACAGTCTACTACCTGGACCTGGACAGGGCCAACGCCCGGCCACAGGTGACTCCCCCTTTTCGTGGTCTCTCTCTCTCTCTGCCCTGGGCAGACGAAGTGCGGAAAGTCGTAAGCTCCGACGTTGGTGATGCCGCGAGGATGAGCGAGGAAGCAATCAAAAAAGAAGACCAGACAAACAAACCGCCGGTGTTTGCTATTAGTGCTCGCCATGCTCGGTTCCCGTCTTTGCACGCCCAACCTCGGGGAATCGGCGACCGTGCAAACGGCTCCCGACCCCTCACTCAGAACGGGCCGGTCCGACGCCACTTTTTTCTTCCAAGAGAATAAAACGTTAAATGGGGCAGCGCCAGATATTGGAACAGGTTTTACTAAGTTATCTTGCGTTGACTGCGAAGAGGCCACACACACCTAACCCATGGCTACCTCTTAAAAAGCGAAGACCCACCGATGTGCATCCGCTGCTCGGATACCCCAAGTGTACTTCGCATCCTTTTAGCATGCCCATAATTTCATGCTTCACGCCGAACCTACTTTTCCATCTTTTTAAGAGAGCATATGCCATTCCACTTGGCACTTACGTTTGGAGATGACCCTGTCATACCGCACATGCAAGTTTTCAACTTTTCCCGTTCTTTCTTTAGGGACCACCGATGTTGGCACTCAAAATTTGCCGTGTTCTGCTCCCGTATCTACCCCCCCCCCCCCCCTCTGCCCAGGAGCGACCCAACTGGGAGCCCCTGTACACCCTGACGACGCAGTACGGCATCCCAGACGCGAGCACGGCCTCCATGGCAGCGCTGGGGCAGCGCCTGTCGGCCTCGGCCCCGCTGCTGGACGCCTACGTGCGGCTGGGCACGGCCCTGAAGGACGTGGGGCCCTGCGACGCTTTCTGCCGCCGGGTGCAGCTGTGTGCCGTGCTGGCGGCCAGGACGGGGCCCCACGGGGCCTGCCTCCGGGGCCCCGCCCACCAGACGTGGGTGTCCCCGCCCCCGGAAGAGGCCACCACCCTGCGGGACGTGCTGGTGGGCGTGTCCGTGTCCCTGCTCATCGTGGCCAGCATCGTGCTGCTGGTGCGTGCCAAGCGGGCGCGCATGATGGCGGGGCCTCGCTACGGACGATTCGGGTGACGTGCCCTCGCACGGTGCCCTGGGAACTGCCTGCGGGTGGTGGCACCGGGACGCACCGCGACACCCTGCACCTCGGGGGCTTGAGGCACCATACTCGCGGCAGCGGCACTTCCCGGCCGGTTTCGTCGCTCTGGTGTAAAGAACCTGGACGCCCGTCAAACCCGCGGGTTGTTTGTGCCGCGATAGGGCGAGTAAAGGCTGACACGGATATGGCTCGTGCTACGCGTCGAGCAATTCAACATTTTACTCTTTCCGAGACAAATGCAAAGACGGCCGCGGAAGTGGCACGGATTGCAAATTGCTCATGTTGCTCTATCTCTTGAAGTGAAATGCAATCTTGGGGTTAGGAAGTTTGCGACGCGCTCTGTGCAACAATAGCTAAATACAGCAGAGTTTGGACTGATCCTCTTCACTTCTCCTGTGCAAAATTGTCTGATTCGTCCAAAAAAATGTATCTTTAATTTTTACATGCACTTTAGAAAGTCAATACCACTTTTTTTTTTCTTTCTTTAATCTCTTCTCAAAAATATGCAAAAACGATGCGAGCGGTGCCAATTTTCTTTGCTCCTCTTGACACTTGCTTTGAAGTGTTGGGCTGCAACAGACGTTTCGAAATGGTTCCCCTGGGAGCATGGTTTGGTGCAACGCTGGGTGTTTTCCCACCGAACGCATTCCCCGATGCCTGCTCTCCCACGACGCTTGGGGCACGGCTTGTGCGTGCTGCCAGTGGTTCTGGCAGCACGCACAAACCGGCCACCCCCTGCGGGCATTTCACGGAAGAACGAGGGCTTCGGCAAGGGACTTCCTTTTGCCCCGGGTGTTGCCGGGTGTTGCGACACTGGATCGACTCGCAACTCTGCTCTGCAGGCTATTTCCACCCTGCTCTAATGCATGACAAAAAAATTTCACGATACTTTCGCTGCGCATCTCTAACATGTATGTTGTTTGGATTTTTCGTAAGAATAGAACACGTTTCGGATGTTTGCCCGTTTCCGCAGCAGAAATACCGTCCTCGAGCGTGCATTAGATTGAGAGCAGATTCACCAGGCCATTTCTTGTCTACCCAAAAAATGTATCCGCGTATTTCACCGACTTTTATAGCGCAGGGCTGTTAGTGTGCCGTGCCTTTGGTGCAGACCCGTCGGCGGAGACAAATATCTCATTGTGCCGGCAGTGCCACCACTGCAGAAGACAAGGCACGGCTTTGGCCGCCTTCGGTTGTGCGGCGTCTACGGAAGGTTCCTCGACGAAGTGCATCCGGTAGTGTTTGCTGTGTTGGACACACTGCACTCACTAGGGCAAAGTTTAAGCAGCCATCCGAGTTGGTGGCCGCCTCTCTAAGCACCGTAAATGCCGGGCTTGGGAACAGTTTTTCCTCTAAGCTTCTGTGCCCCTTGCCTGTGTCTCACCGAGGCGGGCATTCGACGACACGTGGAAGTGGGCCGAGAAATTGTTCCACACGTCCCGCCGCTTACGCACTGGCCCCCAGTGCGTCCAAACTCTCAGACTTTCGATGCCCAGTGTGCGACGAGTCTGCGGCGACGGCACCGCCTTGGGGTCTGCCCGAGGATGCAATTCTGATGAGCAACTTTCTGGCACTGCTACACATAGTCACGTGCCTTGAACCAATTAACGATGCAGCAAGCTAGGCGTGCGAGCAAGGCCGACGCTTTGTCCCAGCAGAAAGGAGAAAAAGCCCGAAAGCACAATAAGATTGCTTGCGTCTCGTCCGTGTGTAGTTAGTTGGTCACACTGTGGTCACCAGATGGTAGGATGCACGATAAAAAAAATTGCGTGCCTCTTATCTACGTGGAGTTAGTCACACTGAAGTCACCCGGAGGTAGGGAGTATGAAAAGGAGTGGTGTGCAAAGTTGCAGCCAAAGTTTGCCCCAAAGTATACCGGTGGTGCCATGGCACCACGTATAGAGGCGCTGTAAACAGAGTCTGCGAATGTGCAGCAGTATCTATTGCTTCTGTGTCCCCTAGCTTGCGATTCTTTTGGTCAATCCAACGGTTAGTTTTATATGCCGCTATACTTATCATTTGCAGCTGTCGAAGTTGCGTCTTGAGCGCTCCTGTACTTGTACGAGCCAGTGCAAACAACCGCCAGCCTCTATGAGTAATTTTGCAGGAGGGAAGTAGAAATAAATATACTATTTGTGTAATTATCATGCTCTGTTTCATCGTAAGTGCAAGCAAAAGACAACCTACAAAAACGAGTGCGAGCTTTGAGCGGGCATGCTACACGCGCAGTCGTGAAGCTAGAGCAACATTAGAGACAGCACGCCGATGCCGTGATGCCGGCTTGCTCTCACTTGTGGTAAAATAGACCTATTGAAAGGAACGGTGAGGGTGGCTATGTTTCGTGCTTAGAATCATATTCTATACGTCGGTTCTTTATATGTGCATTCTATTTCAACTACATTGCCACAAAAAGCATTGCAGACCTCTTCATTTATTAATACGTCACTTCCGTTGGATATTGAGGCTACGGGGATGGATCCATTTCTTTCCGAGGGGTGTCTGGGTGTGCTGGGAGTCATGCCGGCTCCCAAGACTGCGCCGAGTATCGTTTCGAGCGCGGGCATCCCAACCTTCCCTCCTCCCGCGGAGACTGACTTGGACAGTTTTTTGCACTAGCAGACTTGCATTTAACTCTCAATAGCCTATCCCGGTGTGCCCACCACAAGACGTGGCACAGGAAAAGTCTTCTGTTACAAAGCAACTTGCCATCTCCGCAATTCCGTTCTGTAAACCACTCCACATAATTTCTTTCTATTTTTTTTTTAACTAGTTTGGGAGTTGCGGGTGTCTGGCCTATCAGCTCAAACCCTTTGGTTTTCGCGAGCCAAAAAAAAATTTAACTTGAACCGTTTGAGCAAGTGGCCCCACCAAAATTTAATGGCTGTGGGAGGGTTTTGATAAGGTTTGGATAAGCTCACCCGTCGACGAAATGTTTTGCACGCGGCGGAGTTTCCTAGAAAGGCTCGTCTGTCCGGGAGGATGACACGGGTCTGCTTCCCCGACAGTTTGGTACTCGAAGAGACACCTTTTCTCGCTCTGGCATGTAGCATCGTGGCCATGTTTTCTTCGTACTTACGGATACCATCTTCCAACAAGAGCGATCTGCACCCACCAACAAGCTAACAACCCACTCTGTTCACGGCAATCGTGGCACCAACGCCACAGTTGCCCCCACCAGCGTCGATATGCAGAGGGGAAAGTGGCATGCTTTTCGCACCTCCCAGTTGGAGTATGCACTACGCAGGGTGGCGCCGGCTCTTTGCTCGACGGGAATACGGACCCTGGCACCTTCTGGATCTTGGGGAGGGGCCAAGCCCCTTTCGCATGCGCTGGTGTACGCACCTTGGTGGTCGTACACACCGACACGCTCAACAGCATGGGGTGCACAGTCTCGTACTGCAGTCTCAAAGATACCGATCCGGGACATTGATGACGATAGCGTTCTGCTGCATGTAATTAATGTATCTAGCTGCATTGGAAATACTGGTCACGAGTAGCTGCATGTTACTTTATGCGATGCCTCAGAATTATGTTTCCTAAAGACTTGGGGCAGGCTTTTCTCTCGCCTTGAACACACGTGGGACTCTAATCTGGACACTTGGCGAAAAAGTCTGCGAGAAATCTGGCAGCCGTGATTGGTCAACGCCGTACTTGACCTTGGCGCTGGCCAATCGTAGCCGCAGGATTTCTCGCCGACTTTTTCACCAAGTGTCCAGATTAGGGCCCCTGGACAGTAGGAGAGTTCTCCAAACAATGTATTTCTCTGTGCACAGGGGTAACAGCAGTTCGGACTGCCCCGCTTGTGTTGAACGTGGGTGGCGATTTGTTTTGTGGGAGAAGCTTTCAGAACTGGCCCATGGGATTGACTGAATACAGCAAGAACTTGGAAGCGACGGGAGAATGGAGGGTAGTTTAGGGTGCCCATACTTCTGCGTACTAAGGCCTCCAGGGAAAAGAGCAGAGCAAAACTGACTGGGCTTTTGACATTCGCACATAGATGCTATAGAGACCGGCCTCTTGAGAGATGTGGGCGAGAGGAGGCGACTTTAACTTTGCATAGGCCGGGAACAGGGAGGGCTTCTCGGCAGAAGACTGGGACAAAAGTGACCTCTGGTGTCACCTTTCATGTGCGACGTTTTCAAAGCTAACGTAGCTTCTACAGCCTGCAGCCCCGTACTGCTGCGCGAGCACGGGGCTTCGTCTTTCATCTCGTTCACCCAAACACTTGCGCAAAGAAGATGTAAAAAAAAGCCACATGCCCGTTCAAGTAGCTATGTATGGAACAGAGCATGTGTCTCCTGCTTTGCCCAGGGAGTACTGCGACAAGTTACTTCTTTATGGTGAAAATATGAAGAAACGGTGAAAATCAAAACATCCCCATAGCACAAATTAACGCCGATACACTAGGAGCTAAAAGCATGCTCCCGGAAAAAGAAAAAAAAAAGTGCCGTGATGGCTGGTGGTTTTACGTGCCTATTCTAGTGGCAGTAACATGAATCCTGCACTTCAGTTTTTACAGCCGAGCTGTTAAGGGCTAGTTTCCCCAGGATCATGTTCCCCCCAAAGAAATGAAGACACCAAACTCTGGATGCCTACCGCCATCTATGATCGACGGCAGCAAGCCACGCATCTGGTTGCCGCCGTCGCTCATAGATGGCGGCAGCCTTTCCACTCTGGCTTGCCAACTTGCGGCCGGCCATTACTTTTCAATGTACAACTCCGCTGGCCTTCCTGCTTCACCAGAGTGGAAAGGCACTTTTTTGCATTGGAATTTAGTTTCTTTAGGGTACTACATAAAAGGTTTTTTCCGTTCTTCTGTACTACAGAGAGGGAAAAAAACTCAGCGATGCAGTCGTTATTTGACGACCTTCTGATGCCCAGTCAGCTTATATACTGCCCCAAAAGAGGGCAGTTAGTTCAAAGCTTGAGCGCAGGAGGCCCATGGCACTGACCTCTACTATAGGGGGCTAACCACGGTGCTTAGCCGCTTTCTGAGCCAGGCATTAACGAAGCCACCGAAAGGTTGATGCTGGTCCCAGAAGTTTAGCATCTACTGCACTTGTTTTTAAGTGGGTTTTAATAATCCCCTTTAGCATTAAATTCCGAGAACGAGACATTTGGACATGGGATATGCATAGTTGATCAACTGGAATCTTGAAATTTTCGCACATCGAATGGCTTTTTAAGAGACTTTCCGTCGAGTCCGCATGCGCCGTTATTATGCAACAAGCAGACGTTTTCGAGATGAAAAGAAATTTCCAGCGCTTTGGACACTGTTTGGACATATGCTCGGAACAGTTGGGACGCCTGTCAAGCACTCGCAACCGGGGCGAGCCATTTACTTCTGGTGGCTTCATACCTGTCTGCTTAAGTGCCATCCAGCCCCCTAGCTAGGCTAACCTTGACAATCTGGAACAAAAAGTGGATACCGTGTATAAGTCACTAGTGCAACGGAACCGCAGAGTTCTAGTTAACATATCTGCAGTCGGGAAGTCCCCCTATTTATTTGAGTACCCTCTGACAGCTGTTTGAGAAATGGTTTGTCGGTGCAGACTCTGGCATGGGCAGCAGCATTCGTCCAAGATTGTAGTTGCAATTTTCGGAAGGTAAATTCTGCAAGCACATTTAAATTGATTGACTCCGCACATGGTTCTAGGCTAGTGTGCCAGTGCAGCTGAGCAGTTGGCGTATGGAGAGTTGGGGCACGCATTTCGCTCGCATCTTTTTCAGTATACTGCTCACGGCTAGCTGTGTTCTTGGTGTTGGCATTGAACCCAATCACCGACGGTGCAAGCTGCCTGTTCAGCCCCGGCAGTTGAATGTCCAACTGCAATAATTTGTAGCAAATGCATTCTTTGAAGGCATGCCAAGAGCATTTGGTTGCGGATGCACGAATCGTTGCAGCAGGTTAGCCGAGCCAAGTGCCCTCAACTGCCCGTTGCTCGCAAACAGATGTGTCCAGGACACGTGCATGGATGGCTGCTCTACTTGCAGACCCGGCTGCCTCGCCTTTTCATCGCCGCCGCCACTCGCTGCCAAGTATGCTTCGTCCTGTTGCATGGGCATGGCTTCCGACTGCAGCTGCATTATGCAAAGCTTGCTTCTTTAATCCGCAGGGAACGCCTTTAAGTCGGCCATGGTTTTAGCGCAACCCAGTTTTCCTGGCCTTTACAGTGTCTGTGGATCCACAATAAAAATGTTGCTTTATTCTGTTATTGTTGTTGTCTGATTTTGTTATTCTCTACCCAAACCATCTCCAGGAACTTCTTGACTAGGGGAATAGGTGGCCTCGTGTGTGAGCGCATTGCTGTACCCTACTGCGTGATGCATAAAGCTCCAGGCGATCATTGGTACTGCACCGGCTAAGTTTCTCATCTACAGCCGGCAACAAAGTCACCATACTCTGGTAGACTGAACTCTCACTGTCCAAGAATCTAACCAGCAATTTGCTTTATGTTTTGTTTGTCTGCCATTGCGTCCCTTAAAAGTGCTCGAGCTGCAGGTCACGAGGTCTTGGAGAAGGGTCCCAAGGTCAACTTTGATGTCTCCAGCAGTGCAACCATGTCACGCTGAGGATGCCAAAAAAAAGCAACGCTGGGAATTTTTTGGCCGGTATTTTAGGCAGCATTAAGCGCCTGTGTTTAAAAGTGGTGTACGAGATAACCTTTTTATGTACAAACTCAACCTATACATGCAAGGCATCCTAGAAAACCCAGAATTATAATCGTGCACGACCCTTTTTACATTAGAAATGCGACTAAACATCACCACTTGCCCCTTTTCTTGGAATACACCTCAAAAAGTGCTTGAAGAGCAGGGAAGGCTCTTTCCTGCAACAATTTATTCTATGGATTTGCATGGGCGTGGGGCGCATTTATTCAAACTTGGCTCGGCATTTGTTTTGGCACTGTTTTTTAAAACTGGATGTACGGTAGATCTATAATTGCAACCAAAAATTGCTGACCTTTCAACAGAATGAAAATTACGAGCCCCTCGAGCTACTTCTATGTGCTCTCCCGTGTTGGCTACTGCTCCTTGCACGCCGCTGCAGGGGTGGAACGGCTGCGCCATTTGTGCAATTTTGCGCCAGACGCATGTGTCTGCGCCATTCTGCGCCACGTTGCAGAAGCTGCGCCACAGCCAGTACCTCGCGCCATTATGCGCCAAATCGCAAAACATGCGCCAAAAAACTTTATTTTGTCTTGGTTTCGGTTTTATTGACTCGATTGTCAACAATGAGCGCGTTTAGCCTGGTCGGCTTTGCAATTCTTTGTTCCGTTTATTCTCCCTGTGTATCCCGAGTCGGAAGCGCGCGAAAAAGCTCGGATTCTAAGCGCTACACCACTTGCGACTGGATTGTTATTCTTCAACCATAAGTGGTTAAGCAAGTCGGCTGAGGTGAGGTCGAGTCGTTAAGCGTCAGATTGCCTGAGGCTCTGCGGCCCGGGATTCGAGATCCGGACGTCAGCCAGTTGAAAACAAATGAGCAAAATATTTCTTTTAGTACTTCATCGTTAGAAGTTGGAACCTTATTCTCGCAAGATAAATCGTGATTTTATAGAACTGAAACGCAGTCCGATCCGAAACCTTGCCGACGAGCAGCTCTTACGCGAGTGGTAGATCTACTCGGCGTACTTTAACCTTGCTCCTGCTTATCGCTTAAAATACGATAGCTTCGTTAATCGTAGCCTGCTGCTTCGATATCGAGTTGCATAATAGGACAAACTCGAAATTTGTTGCCCCGTTTCTTCGTGCAACTGCAGGTCCATTGCTTAAGCACGTCACGTGGTTGGCACATATCATGACTATGTCGAGCATGTGTGGGTTGTGCGATAAGCAGTGCTGGTTTGCATTTTGAGCAGCTGAAAGCCACTCAGAAAATACGAAGGACGCTATCTTCAGAAACATAGGGTGCTTGTTTTTGATTCTCATTAAGGCTCACAAAGTTTCCAGTTTACGCATATGTTACACCGTTATCCCATCTACCTATACCTGTTTTCACCTCAAGAACCATAGGAAAAAAAGTCCGGCTTCTCGCGGATGATTACTAATTTTCACCTTGAGGTGGAGATTTAAGATATATTTATTAGCATTTTAGAGTGGATACACGCTATCTTATCAAGGAGTACACGTTTCAAGCGCCAAAAGCATCGCCTGTGCCTCCGACAACCAAATCTGGCGAGAACTATTTCGCGCGGCGTATGAACAATGCGCAAAACTTACTGTTTTCTTGAGGTGAAAACGGGTATAGGTCCCTAACCACTCGTGGTCATCTGTGCTGCTAAGCACGATTGAAATCGCTCCCGTGCTTGCTGAAGTGCAATGAAGACTGATCTGAGCTGCTCCTAGCCTGCTCCAGAACGTAGTTTTAGATGCTCCCAACCTGCTCCAAAACACCTGTTTCAGCTGCTCCCGTGGCTGCTCCCAAGTACATTTCCTGAGTTCCACCCCTGCGCTGCCAAGTGGTGAAGCTTGATGTGCGCACTGATCCAAAGCACAAAAGCTTGACTTTTGCGAGCGCCGAAGTGTTGAGGCACGTTGCTGACAGAACCGTATTTTCCCATGTATAAGTCGCACCCCTTTATAAATGGGTGCTTTTAAAAAAGAGTGTATATAAGCTGCACCCCTGTACAAGCTGCACTTATATATTTGTGTAGTTGCCACGGCGAAACTGCGTTTATAAGCTTGCATTGTATGTATTGTGATCGGGATATAGGTAAGCACAAGCGAGAGCAATTTTCCCTGCTAAATTTGGCGAAAAATTTTCCCGCTAAACCTAGTGGAAAGATTTCCTCCTAACTTTAGCGTAAAAATTTTCTCACTAAATTTAGCAGAAAAATTCCCCTAAATTTAGCGAAAAAATTTCCCCTGCTAAATTTAGCGGAAAATTTTCCTGCTAAATTTGGCGGAAACATTTCCCCCCTAAATTTTTGTGTAAAAATGTCCCCGCTAAATTTATCGAAAAACTTTTCCCGTTAAATTTATAGGAAAAGATTCCCCGCTAAATTTAGCGGGGAAATTTTTCCACCAAAGTTAGCTGGAAATTTTTTCCGCTAAAATTAGTGAAAAAATTTCCCCCGCTAAACTTAAAGGGAAAAATTTTCCACTAAATTTACCGTGAAAATTTTTCCGCTCCACTTAGCAGGAAAATTTCCCCAATGAATTTGGCAGAAAAATTTCCCCGCTAGCTTTAGTGGAGAAACGTCGCATAATGCAACGCGCGGTTACGCCGATGCCGCTAACCCGGAAATGGGCGCCCAAGAGCTGCACTCCCAAAAAAACGCAAAAGTCTACCCGAAACGACGGCAGTGACGTGCATAGTTTGTATGAACAAAAGGGCATACCCCACTCAAAAGTTTTCATTTCCTCCTCCTCTGGGATCAAAAACCCTCTAAAAGCCCGTAATTTCCTGATGCCCACACGAGGAAAAAAAAAAAAAGTAATTTTATGATAATTCTAAATTCACGGCAAGCAGGAACCAGAACCAGCTGATGGCCTTGGCTTTTCTGCGTGGACTCATTGCTTCGTATGCAATGAATCCACAGAGCCTACAGGAGTTCAGGGTGCCTTATATCAACCGATTCCAGGCACTCAGAATTCTTGCAGGCTCCAGACGATGGGTAGATTGTATGCATTTCAAAACCACAATCACCATTCAGGACTAAAGATTCGGCACTTCAAGAGAAGGCAGTAGCTTTCAAATTTCTGACGAGATGATTTTAGCAGTAAATTGTAGAGACATTTATACTGTGGTTCCAGTACATTTTGTTTTCTTATTTAGCAGGTAACTGAACGATGCATAGTTCCGTGCACCGAAGTACGGCGCAAACCATCGAGAACAGAAAGCGCTCGCTGCTCCTGTCATGCACGAAAACCAGAGAAAATGAATGTTTGGGGCCGTATAACAAGATTAAAAAGAATGATTTGTGACGGACTTCAGGAGTAGTTGTACAATTACAGAACCTTGCATTTACCAGCGTAAATCTCGCTCGATACGAGAAAGTGGTTTGCTGCAACGTACCCCTGGCTACAAGGAGGGTCGAGTTTCAGCGCCGCCTAACAAGAGTCGCACAAACTACGGCGGGAGTGAGCTCTCCCCCATAGGGAGCGCTCGGGCGAAGTGGTCGTAAGTATAGAGAAGGTCATGGCCTAAACAGCCACGCAACAGGCAAGCCTTTGGACATACGAGAGTGCTCGAACCATTAGACGTCGAAGGACGGTTTGGCTACCCGGAGGCATGAAATCCCCTCTCCCCTCGACGTCCTCGCACACACAAAGGCTTAGAAAGTTTGTCCACAATGGGGAGGAAGGCACTTGGCTTCTGTCGACAACATGGGTCGGCCGTGTTTTGAACTAGAGCAGTGGTTCTCAAAAGGATGTCCGCAGGCCCCTGGGGTCCGCAAAGGTATTTTAGGGGTCCGCGAAGCCTAGCCTCATCAGTCAAGCTCGGCAATAAAAGTTGTCTTTTCTCAGACTGCGAAGAAACGTTCCATTTTTCGGGCGAGTTTTCTGGCGTATATGTCAGTAAGAGAGGTCTACCTCAAACTAGCCCTTAAATCCATTTTTTAAATCACTATCATAATTAACCTATAAATTCCCCTTCTTTTAACCACGAGCGGGGTCCTCCACCATCTCCGCCGATACACAAGAGGTCCGTAAAACATCAACGGTTGAGAACTGCTGAACTAGAGGAACCCCCCGCGAATGAGGATCACTGGAGGAACTCGAGGAACCTGGGGGAAGAGAGAACCCCAGTGGACGCCTCCCTCCCTCCCACATAGCAGTTTTTCACGCACGGTATGCATCTCTCGTGCAGTTTCACTTAGCGGGTGGTGAAGTGCCATTTCAGCGCTGTTCCAGACAGGCGTGGCAGCCAGCAGATACGGCACCTTACAGGCGCCCGTGCTGGTACTGTTTGTTCCGCAAAAGTGGTCCCGGGAGAGCCTTGGGAGTATCGGTCCTTCGGCGCAATACATCTCTCCCCACCCTGTCGACACTGGAACCTCGGATGTGCACAATTTTATTCGCTTCAGCCTACACAATGGTCGGCGTCTCTCGAGCTTGCAGTTTGGAGTCGTCGAATGGTACGTCGTGATTTGTACATGCTCGACGAGTGGACGTGCGCCGCGCGAGGGGGAAGGCGCGCGACCCTAGAGTGCGCGGCCTGTCTCCCCGCATGGGGCAGCGTCCGCTCGCCGGAGGTGGGTGGGGGCCAGACGGTAATACAAACCTAAAACGTCCTAACGCACGTGCTAACGAAGCGGCGGCAACACTCGGAGACACGCAATTGTAAAATTAAAACCTACGCATCTTTGTACAATTTGCGGTCGTCGACGCACGACGGCGCACGTGCATGGAGACGGCGGTTGCAGACGCAGCGCCGCCGAGGCTGGCGGGGAAGCTGCCTCGCCCGGACCGCGACGGATTCGCCAAGGCACGCTTTTCCAACTCTGTGCCCGACGTAATGTGTGCGCGCATATTTACACCTACACAATAGGCTCGGGCCAAACGGGGTGTGATATATTAATCGTGTCTCTGCTCTTCACGCGCGTCGACGCAAGATACGACGGGGGGAGGGGGTCTCAAACGCGCGGAAGAAAAAAAGCTGCCCGGAGAAAAGGGAAGCCTGCCCGGAGAGAGGCCAGTCGCGGACGAAGTGGGTTGGCCCAGGGGTGTTGCGCAAGGCACGCTAGGCTGATTCCGGGGGCGGAGCCGACGGAAGCTCGACTTTGACGACATGCGCTCGGTCGGGGCAGACGACCGTCCGGGGAAAAAAAAGCTGCCAAAGGATTTTGGACGCGAAACCGGGGGGCACCGCTCAGCGGCGCCCGGATCACGATAAATAAATAGACCCCAGGGGAGAGGAGGAGCTAGAAGCGGGGAGCGACTCGCACGCTGGCCACACGAAGCTGGGTGCAACCGGGCTCAGGCACTCAGAGGCGACAGCGTCCATGCGCCCGTGGCGCCACAAGTCCTCTGCGGGCCCTACTGGATGACGCAGCACTTGCACTTGGGCTTCTTCTTGATCATCACCTGCTCCACCGTCGAGGGGTCCGAAGGGGGCACCACAATGCCGTGCTGCACCTACACGAGATGCCACGAGTCAGCTCACGGGAGCCGGTCGGGTCACGCACCGAGCACTCTAGCACATCTGAGTAGGTAGTCAAAAGACATTCGTGACGGCTAAAGTCGAGACCATAGACCGACACCCGAAGCGAGCATCAAACGTTCGGTGTAGCCGCACGTCTCTCCAACACGGGCTGCAAGCAGTCTTGCCCCATAGACTATGAGGACAACGAATTAAACGACCAACTACCATCCACGAACGCTACTCTTATTACTGTTTTTGATTCTTGCATTGATGCCTCCTTTAATTGCTGTCTAGCTGCAGCACATGTATGCAGAACTTTGAGTATTTCTACAGCTTTTTCTTAAGTGTTTGTCCCTGGGCACTGAAACATTACCCACCTAACTGTTTTGTCATACAGTCAAACGCCTGTATAACGAAGAAGCGTGTGGGACCGCGATAATTCTTCGTTATACAAGTCACTTCGTTATATCCATCGCGCACTTTAATGACCCCAATAAAGCAGATAAGCAACGAAATAGCCCGTTGTACAGGCTATTTCGTAGTAGAAGCGTTCATTGTAGCGGCGTTTGACTGTATTCCCGTCAGTAGGGGCAGAGTGCTCGAGTCCAGACATTACGGCATGTATTGAACAGGGTGTCAAACCGAACCCAAACCAAATCAAAATCATTACTTTTAATATAACCGCAACAAAACCATGTGCCTAAAGCGTGTCTTCGACTGGCATGTTTGCAGCATCCTCAAATGTGGTCCCTCAATTTCGGCCCGACAAATCATAAAAGCGCCCTGCTGTTGCCTACTGCAACCCTGGCAGTGGTGCAGCAGCGAAGGTGGCTGTGGCAGACGCCTAGCTAGTCTTAAGTAGATTGTGTCGAGCGTTTTTTTTTGTGCGCTTCTCAGTTCATCAGCTTCAAAGCATTCTTTTCCCACCATCAAATGTCTTGTAATCAGTTAGGAACAAGGCTTATGGTACAAAGTACCCCCTTTGTACCATTTCGGTCATCACACTTCAGTGTTGCCAATAGGGGCTCTCCGTTTGAGAAACACGATGAGAACGAAATTAAACAATTTAATAAATTTGTAAACTGTTTTTTATTTTCGCGCAATACTTTGGGGGGTTGGTACATCCGTTTTTATCAATGTGTTGAGCCTATTTTGAGGCAAATCAGCGACCATAGTAAAAATCGGTGGAGTACCCCTTCGAGGTTTTCGAAAGTTCAAGTTCAATGATTTTTAATCGCTTGACAAATCTTGTTAGAAAAATTGAAAGATTTTGGATTTCTTTGAGATTCAAGTACAAACAATTCAAAGATTTCAAATTTATTTGAAGTATGATTTTCGTCATCTAAAACTACTACTACCTGTACTACTCGTTATTACAGCAAAGCTGTATATGGCTAGGGTACCATGCATTTCTGGTATCTGTGTGCAGAAACTATATTGCATGTGAAAGCGCTCCATTGTATGGAAATGCATATACGCTCCATCACCTCAATATGCATTTTGACAAGGAAAGACGTCGAAACGTGAGATACATTTGAGTACAATGGGCCTTCTCCCGCTCGAGTCGGGTAACGCCACTGCCTTACATATATAAAAGCAGCAGCTCTTACATATATAAAAGCAGCAGCTCTTACATATGTAAAGCATTATATGTGTAGATTTAACTTTAGCAAAGAATCTCACCAAAGATGTAATAGAACCCATAAGTAGTGTAATATCACAATGATCACCTTTTCAAAATTATACACATATACTGTAAATAAACATTTGGTGAAGTGCTTTTGTGTGTCTCTTGGCGAATCATGTCTGGTGGTGCTCAACAGCTTCGCAGGCCAATCCCCTTCACAGAGTGGAATGGCTCACAATTTTTGCCTAACTCATGAAATAAGCGTTTAACTTCATATCTCCTTGCAAATTTGTATTAATCCAATCGAACATCGCTTAATAGCAACGCTGGCATGAGACAACGAAATATAAGAGACAAGGCGTGCATATGGTGCACATAAGGGCATCCATGCTTCGCAAAACGTTTTAGTTGCTCTGGGCATCTATTTTCGATGGGATGACCCATAGGATGGAGAGAACACTGGACACAAGCACAGCAGCCGACACAGCTCGAGGCAACCTTTTTAGATTAGCTCAGTTACGGAACTGCCCATGGACGCTGCATGCACGAGCAGTACTCCCCCCTCACTCACCACGACTCGCCTTCCGTTGTTTGACGTGCCAAACGGCTGCAGATGGCGCAGCGAACGACGGGAGGTGGACAGAAGTGAGTGGGGGGTGCCCCCTTCCACTGGAGTTCCACAACTGAGGTAATCTAGTAACATAGGCTCGAAATTAAGGAGAATGCAACCAGACTAAATTAAGGGTCCTCCCTGACCCCCAAAAGTACTGCCGATCAAGTTACGACTGGTCGTCATTGGGCTCACCATATTAATACTGTTAGGAACATGTCTTCTTCGATGAATAAAAATATTGGCCGCTCTAATTTGCAGCCGGTTCCTACTGATAATGCAGTAAGTGCCGATCCAGTGTTCGCTGTAGTGCGTCTGCATTGCGTTCTTCCCACTACCAGTTGCTCACTCGAGGGAATGCGTTTTGAAACAACTTAGGCTATAAAGGACACCCCAGCAGAGCGCCTCGGTTTATTTTTAAACCAACAGATCCGTTGGTTAGCTCGAGGCACCTTATGGAGTTGTGCAAGGGAAAGGCTCTGTCCGAAAGCCGGATGAAAGAGGTACGAGACTTAAGGCCAAAGCCACCCCACAGTGATCATTTGGTGCTTTAAAAGCGAGTCAATAGAGAGTTTTAGTAGATCGTTTCGATACCTCCTATAGCCCCGATAACGATACTATGCATGCGCAAGGGAGGCGGTGGTGGAGTATCGGGTATCGTTATCGGAGTCATTAGAACGATCTGCTAAAACTCTCTATTGGTGGTACCATCGGGTAAGTGAAACTCCAGTGCAATTTTCACTTCACTACACACATTCCCATCTTGCATTATTTACATTTGTCGCCTTAAACCTGTGGGGTAAACTTTGTTCTAACTTTGTCAAACTTTTGAACTTAGCAGGATCAGAAGTTTGAAAATTGTAGAAATTCTTAGAGTAACGAGTTCAAAAGTTCGGAAATTGTAGAATTTATTAGAACTAAAAGTTTGAAAGTTCAAAAGTAATAAATGTTCTCAGCACCAAAAAATCAAAAGTTTGAAAATCGTCAAATTTTTTATGTGATTAGTTTGACATTTTGAAATGATTTCGAACCTTTTGAATTCCTTGGTTGGATCTTTGAACCTCAGGTTTGAACAAAGCGGCATCCCTAGTTCACAAGACCCTCGTCACAATGTCCACATCACTCGCACCATTCCAGAAACCGCGTTCCTCGACTCGAGAGCTGCTTGCCTCGCGCCGCAAAGCGAAACCCACCTCCACGAGTCCCTTCTTGAGGCTGGCCGGCGTGGAGCCGTTGGTGTCCTGCCTGCGCTCTGCGCCCAGGGGCCCCGGTGCCCGAGAGGGGGCCACCTTGGTGTCGCCACCCCCATTGGCCCGGCTCCCGTCCCCCTGGTCCCCCAGGAAGCCGTCCGCCTCCCCCTTGACCGGTGTGATGGGCTTGCCCTCCTTGATCAGGCTCACAATCGTGTCCGCCTCCTTGCTCAGCTCCCCGTCAGGCCGGAACGGGTTGTCCAGGCCGCTGTCGCTGGGAACACCAAACCGGAACAAAGTTAGATGTACATGCTTGGACCAAAGAAAAAGGTATGACGACGCTCGTTTTGCCGCAGACGAGAAGATTACTCAGTGCAGTACGACCGCTAGCCTGGGGTCTGTAACATGCGGCGTGCATTTGCGACACACAAATGCACGCTTGGAAGACGCTCGTCTGGGTCGAGATGGGCAGGGGTGGGGATTGAGCCCAGGATTCGAAAGCGCGAGCATTCGCACTACCTTGCCCAAGATTCATACCTTAGGTACCAACCTAAATACTTTCCTACCTTGTTACACTCCATTTCACAATAACTTGGCAAACTGTAAAGGCTACGTCCCCCCCCCCCCCCCCAACCCAATAAGAGCGCTGGAGCGAGACAGATAACACCATGTCACGGGAGCGTTCGTGTCTCTGTGCCAAATGCGAGACCCGGATGATCCGGCTGTCGTCCGCTAGCCAAGAGTCGTCTGCTCCAAAACCAACCAACTTTGAATGAACGTCCACCACAGCAACATTGCCATCCGCTAGAGTAGCGAGCTCTTCGGGAACAGTTCATGAGACAACCATATGCTCGATTTACCAGCGAATCTGTTGCAGGTACTAATGCCAGGGCAATGTTTTAAGCGAAAGTGGTCGATTACACAGCTACGATTGTTCAAACATTGTTAAAAGGCCATGTTTTCTATCAGAAAAGTGTTTACTTGTATTAAGCATCACTGAAAATTACCCCGTCTTTGTCTTTCTTTCGTGTCGTGTGATATTGCGGTCAGAAGAGTCTGACCACGACACTAAAAAAAAAAAAAAAAGAAAAGAAATTCAATAAAAAATTTTTTGTTGCGGACGGCACTGTTGTTTTATCGGTAACGAAGCCTCCGTGGCTTCGACCATGGAGTGTTGTCACATGCCTTGCTCCAACGCTCTTATTGGGTCACAACCTCCACAGTTCGCCGAGTTATTGTGGAACGGAGTATGGCTGTATCCACATCTTTGGTACCATCTCTAATAACTTTTAACTACAATGTTTCCCAAGACAAACGTTCCACCCCTAGCAGAGTTAAAATCGGAATGCCACTGGCACGACATATCTGGGATGAAGCGTACCTGTGCAAAGCACCGGCCTCCAAATCTTTTGTGTGCCTACAAGCTCCTAAAAGGTCACTCCCTCGTAGTTGGCAAGCATACTTCTGTGTGGTCGGCCTTTCTAACGCCTTGCATGTTCAGAAATATCGAGTAGGGAGAATGGAAACAGAAGTAACCAATCAAAACCCGAGGTGTTTCCAATTGTTTTCATCTGTCCCGCTCTATCCCTTTTGTAAGTCTACTATGGTCGGTTACAAGCCAAGAAAGTAGGAGAAGCACCTCCCACAAGTGCGACGCGCCCGTTTCAAAGCCACCCGCAGCCAAAAGAATAGTTCACTGGAAACGCCCCTTGTTCCGCTTCAATGAAAAGATACTCTCTACAGAGTGATGCCCAACTTGTCTCCGATCCCCACTTTTTAAGGAAGCGACCTTTCTATTCATCGGAGAGGGAACTGAGCCCCTGAAAGTAGCCTCTGTATCCATCGAAGGGGGAAACTACCCCCCCCCCCCCCCCCCCCAAAGTCGTATTTGTTTCCATTGAAGGGGGAAAACTCTAAGCTCCCTCTCGTGGCTTCCACAACGCTAAGTCAAAGTTGAAAGATAAAGCAAATATTCACAGGAAGGCAGAACCCTCTTCCGCGTTGGCCGCGACGTCACGGAAACGATGGGACGCTATTGTATGCGGAGGTGGCGGAGGGATATATGAACCCCTTTGAGGGGCATTTGCCACTACCTTCTTGACATGTAACTTACTGTAGTGTCAGGAGTACTGAGCAGCACACCCATCATAAACATTCCTGCAGGCGATGCATGGCTCGCTCTACCGTGCCCATTGAGGAAAAGAAAAATCATCACTCATGTGTTTGGCATTACAGCTCTAATGCAAATG